>NC_047015.1:2585104-2885104 GCF_902652985.1 Pecten maximus | reverse complement strand
GTGTTTGTAACTACATGTCCAAACAAACATTTTGATTTATTACATGACTATTTTTGTGTAATTTTTTATATATTTATTCGTGTTTGAAATTCAGCATTACTTTGCTATATAGAAGACCCGAGTGCAATGGCTGACACCATTAGATGAAAACAGGTTATCCAGAAAACATGCATAGGAACGTTTTCATACTTAGTTATTCACTGACGTTAATAGAGGATAAACTAATGGGGAAATGTTGGCAAAAGGGAAATTTGTCATTTTCACTATAAGCTATTACATATTTTGCCGGTGTTCACGGGGGTGCAGTATTCTCGTTTCATGAAAGAAAGATTATTTTCTTAACGTCACGTGTGTTATACTGTACCTATGTATTTTGTCACCCTTTCGAGCTTTTTTTTTTTTTTTTTTTTAGAAAACTGTCGAGAAACATCACAAACCACATTCATTCATTTCGATGTCCACAAAATCCAAAACAGTCTAAGCTATATGAAGGTGCGCTCGTGCACGCATGCACGTGCTACAGGCATTTCATTCATTCCTAGAAAGCTTTGTCACATCAGCTACTGTTTTGGACATTGTGGACATTGTGGTTTTGTGATGTTGCTCGTCAGTTTTCTAAAAAGAAAAAGAAAAAAAACCCACACTTGATAGGTTGACATATTACATAAGAATAGGATAACACACGCGAAGGTAAGATAATAAATTATCTTTAATGAAACGAGAACACTGCACCCCGTGAACACCGACAAAGTATATGGTAAGTTTTACTGAAAACGACAAATTTAACTTTTGCCACACTCCTCATTATGTCATCGTTTATTGACGTCGGTTAATAACTATTTTTGTGTGAACATGTTTCTAAGCATGATTTCTAAATAACCTGTTTTCACCTGATGGTGTCGGCCATTGCACTCGGCAATACCCCTTAACTGGCATGTAAGGGGGAAATAAATTGTTTTATGGACCTAATAAAAAGACGCGAATTTTTGTTTATTGTAACAGGGTATACTCTGGGTCGTTGTACGAAACACTCCAAAAAAGTTATATCCTGTCCCAATGTTTATTTATGTCCGTAAAAATCCCTCTCAGACGAAGAGGGCTTGACTCCCGGAAAGAAAACCCGTAGATTGAGTAACAGATAATTAGTAAACGATGTAAGGTGAGCTGATCTATATACTGTACATACATGTACACCTCAGACCGTATCATACTGTATGTACATAAAATACACACAAAAAAAACGTTTAAAAATGTTTTGAGTGACCCCTCCTATGCCAAAAACATAATGGAATCTCTTTCCTACAGCAGCAGAACAATGCACAACACTAGAGAACTTCAAGGTACTCATATACCACATACAGCCTTTTAAGCCCTTAGCACACAATAAAACATACGCTTTATCTATATCCTGCACAACAAAAACACACTTTAAATAACTCCGTTTTTGCAGAAGAAGAAGACAAGAGGCCCATGGGGCCTGTATCGCTCACCTGGTTGGATTAGACCAAATGTCAAAATAATGTTCATGTTCATGTTCAATTCGTTTTATCTGTCAATCTCAAACAATGCCATATATGTTTATGGTGTGGGGATCCCAACTGCTTTAAAGAAATAACGAAGTCCAGACTCTCTAAGGGTCTGAAAGACATCAAGAATTGTTTTTAGAACATCCATTCGTAACTTTAATACTAGTAGTGATTTAAAAGAATTAATTATCCAAAGGATGTTTCTGACCAAATTGGGTTCAAATCCAATAACAACTTTATGACTAGTAGCGTTTTAAAGGAATTGCCTCAATTTCTCCTATTGGGCCCCGCCCCTCAGGCCCCTTGGGGGTCAGAGTCGCCATTTATGCAAAATCTGATCCCCTTCCGCCAAGGATGTTTCTGACCAAATTTGGTCAAAATCTAATAAGAACTGTTTGACTAGTAGCGATTTGAAGCAAATGTTGACGGACGACGGACGGACGACGGACGCCGCACCATGTCATAAGCTCTCCGGATCTTCGGTGCAGGTGAGTTACAAAAAAAACACATACTTGTTGGATCATGGACTCGAAGTCTAGCAAAGCCGCCATGCCGACAGAGATCTCGGTCCAGTTGATATTACACAAGGCCGTCTCCATCTCCACCACGGGAACCTTGTCCGGCATCCCCATCTTCTGTAGGATTTGCTGCTCACACATGACCTTCAATGGGTCTGGGGAACTCATTGCTTCTGTTAACTGAACCGAGAAATAAAAGTAATGGACATATCCACCGTCACAATACGTTACCAGCACAAATCTATACAAAATCTGAGACAACTATGATTACAGCACTGTGGACAATAATAATGTATATTGGTATTTTCACAATTTTATATTACATAGTTTATTAAATTGGTTCATTTCGAAATTAATGATTGTTCTTTAAATACCGAAATGAAAAAGTAGACTAACGAAATGAGGAAGTTCGCACAATAATTCTGATCTCGACTGGTAAGAGTTGGTCGAGGGTGTGTAATTGGTTGCCTTAGCTGTCCTGTTGTTTTATCTATGATATGTAAACAATAAGTTACTTAAATACCATTAGAGTAGAATTCGGATTCATCATGGTGGTCATTATTTCCGGCATGTACTCAATGACATATTTCATCAGCTTTCCTGTATCACTGGACGGATCCATCATTTCTGTTAAAAGTAAGATAGGTATCGATGAGATAACGTAACCTAGACTCCTGTTTAGAGAAGAGGCAACGAAAGGAGTGATCCAAGTGATTCACATGTTCTGCCAAGAAAGCACATAGAACAGCAATAAATCTCCACTGATATGGGACATAGAAAGTTTTAAATCCACAGTATAATCAGCTTCTTGGCCTGCCATAAAATTCTGACAGAGATTCTGGCAGAGCCGTTCAGTTTATTTAAATATGCCAATGATTTTAATCAGACTTGTTCAGAAACAATTATAAATGATGCCAACGGCATACGCACCTTCCATGAATTCCATTTGTTGTATCGCGGAGTCCATTTGTGCATACATATTATAGAACATTGGTCCAAACACGGGCCACAGGGGTGTTTTCTCCATCATAGGGCCCATCATGGTAACCATAGGCACCAAACTGTAAGCATACAAGGATCGTACAGATTAAGTAGGAAATAACCAGATCAGTTCTCCTCTGTTATAGATACCGTTTTATGTACGAAATAACCAGATCAGTTCTCATCTATCATGAGATACCGTTTTATGTACGAAATAACCAGATTAGTCCTCATCTGTTATAGATACTGTTTTATGTACGAAATAACCAGATTAGTCCTCATCTGTTATAGATACCGTTTTATGTACAAAATAACCAGATCAGTTCTCCTCTGTTATAGATACCGTTTTATGTACGAAATAACCAGATCAGTTCTCCTCTGTTATAGATACCGTTTTATGTACAAAATAACCAGATCAGTTCTCTGTTATAGATACCGTTTTATGTACGAAATAACCAGATTAGTCCTCATCTGTTAAAGATACCGTTTTATGTACGAAATAACCAGATCAGTTCTCCTCTGTTATAGATACCGTTTTATGTACGAAATAACCAGATCAGTTCTCTGTTATAGATACCGTTTTATGTACGAAATAACCAGATTAGTCCTCATCTGTTATAGATACCGTTTTATGTACGAAATAACCAGATCAGTTCTCCTCTGTTATAGATACCGTTTTATGTACGAAATAACCAGATCAGTTCTCCTCTGTTATAGATACCGTTTTATGTACAAAATAACCAGATCAGTTCTCTGTTATAGATACCGTTTTATGTACGAAATAACCAGATGAGTTCTCCTCTGCTATAGATACCGTTTTATGTACGAAATAACCAGATGAGTTCTCCTCTGTTATAGATACTGTTTTATGTACGAAATAACCAGATCAGTTCTCTGTTATAGATACCGTTTTATGTACGAAATAATCAGATTAGTTCTCATCTATCATAGATACCGTTTTATGTACGAAATAACCAGATCAGTTCTCTGTTATGATACCGTTTTATGTACGAAATAACCAGATCAGTTCTCATCTGTTATAGATACCGTTTTATGTACGAAATAACCAGATCAGTTCTCTGTTATAGATACCGTTTTATGTACGAAATAACCAGATGAGTTCTCCTCTGCTATAGATACCGTTTTATGTACGAAATAACCAGATCAGTTCTCTGTTATAGATACCGTTTTATGTACGAAATAACCAGATCAGTTCTCCTCTGCTATAGATACCGTTTTATGTACGAAATAACCAGATCAGTTCTCTGTTATAGATACCATTTTATGTACGAAATAACCAGATCAGTTATCATCTATCATAGATACCGTTTTATGTACGAAATAACCAGATTAGTTCTCCTCCGTTATAGATACCGTTTTATGTACGAAATAACCAGATCAGTTCTCATCTGTTATTGATACCGTTTTATGTACGAAATAACCAGATCAGTTCTCTGTTATAGATACTGTTTTATGTACGAAATAACCAGATTAGTCCTCATCTGTTATAGATACCGTTTTATGTACGAAATAACCAGATCAGTTCTCATCTGTCATATATACCGTTTTATGTACGAAATAACCAGATCAGTTCTCATCTGTTATAGATACCGTTTTATGTACGAAATAACCAGATCAGTTCTCATCTGTTATAGATACCGTTTTATGTACGAAATAACCAGATTAGTCCTCATCTGTTATAGATACCGTTGATATGTACGAAATAACCAGATCAGTTCTCCTCCGTTATAGATACCGTTTTATGTACGAAATAACCAGATCAGTTCTCCTCTGTTATAGATACCGTTTTATGTACGAAATAACCAGATCAGTTCTCATCTGTTATAGATACCGTTTTATGTACGAAATAACCAGATTAGTTCTCCTCTGTTATAGATACCGTTTTATGTACGAAATAACCAGATCAGTTCTTCATACATACCGTTTTATGTACGAAATAACCAGATTAGTCCTCTGTTATAGATACCGTTTTATGTACGAAATAACCAGATCAGTTCTTCATACATACCGTTTTATGTACGAAATAACCAGATCAGTTCTCATCTGTTATAGATACCGTTTTATGTACGAAATAACCAGATTAGTTCTCCTCTGTTATAGATACCGTTTTATGTACGAAATAACCAGATCAGTTCTTCATACATACCGTTTTATGTACGAAATAACCAGATTAGTCCTCATCTGTTATAGATACCGTTTTATGTACGAAATAACCAGATTAGTTCTCATCTGTTATTGATACCGTTTTATGTACGAAATAACCAGATCAGTTCTCTGTTATAGATACTGTTTTATGTACGAAATAACCAGATCGGTTCTCTGTTATAGATACCGTTTTATGTACGAAATAACCAGATCAGTTCTCATCTGTTATAGATACCGTTTTATGTACGAAATAACCAGATCAGTTCTCTGTTATAGATACTGTTTTATGTACGAAATAACCAGATCGGTTCTCTGTTATAGATACTGTTTTATGTACGAAATAACAAGATCAGTTCTCATCTGTTATAGATACTGTTTTATGTACGAAATAACAAGATCAGTTCTCATCTGTTATAGATACCGTTTTATGTATGAAATAACCAGATCAGTTCTCCTCCGTTATAGATACCGTTTTATGTACGAAATAACCAGATCAGTTCTCCTCTGTTATAGATACCGTTTTATGTACGAAATAACCAGATGAGTTCTCCTCTGCTATAGATACCGTTTTATGTACGAAATAACCAGATCGGTTCTCCTCTGTTATATATACCGTTTTATGTATGAAATAACCAGATTAGTTCTCATCTGTTATAGATACCGTTTTATGTACGAAATAACCAGATTAGTCCTCTGTTATAGATACCGTTTTATGTACGAAATAACCAGATCAGTTCTTATCTGTTATATACAAAAATGTATACCGTTTTATGTACGAAATAACAAGATCAGTTCTCATCTGTTATAGATACCGTTTTATGTACGAAATAACAAGATCAGTTCTCATCTGTTATATATACCGTTTTATGTACGAAATAACCAGATTAGTCCTCATCTGTTATAGATACCGTTTTATGTATGAAATAACCAGATCAGTTCTCTGTTATAGATACCGTTTTATGTACGAAATAACCAGATCAGTTCTCATCTGTTATATATACCTTTCTATGTCACAGACTAGAAGATTATAATAGAGATCGGTCTTCTTTCAGTCCTTTACTGGAGCGTATTTCGTGAAGTAGACGACTAACGCCAAAATCTGCAGCATCTTCTCAGGAGACTTTATTCACAGAAGAGCTTACCATGATAGGTAAAGAGTCTTTCAGTTTCACCTCCATAGCTTAAATAAGACGATCATGCTATAGGGAACAACCAACCAATTGAAAAAATATATTTTTGAAACAGCCCCTATGTATAGAACGTTGAGCCAAGGATAAAATGTCTGGCAGCCACTGATTGGCCAGTATGTTATGAAGTGAGAAAATAGACATGTAGCCTGATAGGTAACTATCAATAAGAAATGTTGATATAAATTTCTTAAGTCCGATTGTTTTTTTCCCCAAAAGTTCACGTAATAATAGTAAACAGGTAAACATTTAAGATGTTTGAGAATTTTTACTGCGAAATTCACCTATTTTCAAAATGGCTACCCTGGAGAAAATTTGAGCTGAAGGACCCAACTTTTTTTTTTGATTAGGTGTTATATCAGACCCTAAACTTTTGTTATAAACCATAATCGTCATATTCAATTCAAGAATTTGAATGAAATAATCCAAAACGTTAACACTAAGGTCTATGGGAAAACAATTGGTTGGTTGGTCTCTACAGGCTAAATGTAGAAACCCATAGATATCAAGTATTGACCGCAGAAATACATTGTTCGTCCTGTGTAATCTACAGGATGTGGAAAGTTAATTTCACTTTATTCCTAGACGACCAGATTTTGACGAATGACGCATGTCTCTTATAGTGTCGTCTCTCCCGCTGTGTCAATATCATAAAACTTGTTGAAAACTGTAGACATGCATAAAAATATTTTAGTGCAGTAGGCTGTACTGATACATGTATGACTAAGGTTTGGTTGGTCCGTAAGTCTTATACTTTGTCAGAGACCTACGTAAATGCATAACCTTAACTCTGATCTGGTTCTCCAGATAGGTTTTTATCACAAAAACTACATAAATCTATGAAATGCCTTTAGTGCGGTAGGCTCTACTACCCATGCTACATCTATGATTGAGGTTTGTTTAGAGCTTTGTCAGAAACAGTGTTAAACGTAAAACCTTAACATTGTTGACGCCGCCGCCGGAAAAGCAACGCCTATGTGCCGTCTTTTCGACATCCGCCGTGTGTATGTATAAGCATGCCATTTTGAAATCGTACATAACATTATATCACTCCTAGACCTCTAATGGATGTATAAACCAAATTAGAAGGGTGTGGACTAACAAGCTTTGCAAAAACTGACCCCGAAATCTTTAAAGTGGGTTTTGGTGCCAAAAAAGTCAAGTCCACAAAATGGAAATGCGAAAAAAACGTATTTTGTTCTGCATGATTGTGCTATAGCATCACTTTTACTTCTTTAATGAATGTTTAAGTTTCGTTGGATTCTCCTGTGTGTTAAAAGTTATGTTAAAGGTTGATTCTACTGTATGTTATAATTTATTGTTTAAGTTTCGTTTAATTCTTCTTTATGTTATAATTTATTGTTTAAGTTTCGTTTGATTCTTCTTTATGTTATAATTTATTGTTTAAGTTTCGTTTGATCCTACTGTATGTTATAATTTATTGTTTAAGTTTCGTTTAATTCTTCTTTATGTTATAATTTATTGTTAAAGTTTCGTTTAATTCTTCTTTGTTATAATTTATTGTTTAAGTTTCGTTTAATTCTACTGTATGTTATAATTTATTGTTTAAGTTTCGTTTAATTCTTCTTTATGTTATAATTTATTGTTAAAGTTTCGTTTAATTCTTCTTTATGTTATAATTTATTGTTTAAGTTTCGTTTGATTCTTCTTTATGTTATAATTTATTGTTAAAGTTTCGTTTGATTCTTCTTTGTTATAATTTATTGTTTAAGTTTCGTTTGATCCTACTGTATGTTATAATTTATTGTTTAAGTTTCGTTTGATCCTACTGTATGTTATAATTTATTGTTTAAGTTTCGTTTAATTCTTCTTTATGCTATAATTTATTGTTTAAGTTTCGTTTGACTCTACTGTATGCTATAATTTATTGTTAAAGGAGAGGGTGTGCAGGGAAGAGGGGATAGGTGAAAGTGCAGTGAAAGTTTCGTTTAATTCTACTATATGTTATAAGTATTGCTCTATTATGATGATATTGATCCAGAGGACGGCGTTATACGTACATCATAACGAGTTATATTTACAAACAATACACAGGTGCGATAGTTGTTTGTTGATGGGGACGAAATATGAAACCATGTAATTAGAATTTGAACTTAATTAACGAAAGAACAGGACATGTAACCCACACGTTGTTTGCTATCGCCTCTCCTACAGTACTCTGGATCCTCGCCCAGTCATCAGCCATGAAAGGCATGTCCAATTCCACGCTGTACTGTTCCCATATGTAGGTCGGGGTCCCCAGAGCTGAAAACCGTGTCGATAGATTCACCATGACTGGGTAAAGCTCCGTCATAGTCAGGCGTGCCCCCGCAGTACAGTTGTATCCTCCTAAGCCCATGTCAAGCTTCATAAAGGCATCGGCCATCTTAAATAACAATTAGAAAAGATTCAGTGTGCTGGTTTGTAACAAGCCAAATGGATGACAGTCATTATTGGTCACACATTCTCGGCCCTATTTACAAATGAAAGCGGAAACAACAACATCAATTCTTTTTAGGTTTTGTGTGTTAAATTTTCATTCTTTTGCACCTTGTGCCGCCTTAATTCTCCATAACACTGTTTCACCCCGTCATTGTGACAGTCTCCTATTTTAAAAACACAAATATATAGAAATGAAATCATGATAGAACTATTTCATCAATCATTTAAAATTGAGCGCGTGTTATTCAACAAAGAAATACTATCCAAAACAAAGCAAAACTTGAGCCTCTCAGTACTCGCGTTTCCTTTCGGATATATCAAATATCCCACGAGATGGCCGGGACACGGCTGGGTAGGACGGAATGGACGGTACGCTACTAGACAGAACGGAATGGACGGGACGCGACTGGACAGGACGGAATGGACAGGACAGAATGGACAGGACGGGATGGACGGGACGCGACTGGACAGGACGGAATGGACAGGACAGAACGGACAGGACGGGATGGACAGGACAGAATGGACAGGACGGGATGAACGGGATGAACGGGATGGAAGGGATGGACGGGATAGACGGGACACGACTGGACAGGATGGGATTTCACATGACTAGACAGGACGGGATGGACGGGACATGACTGGGCAGGATGGGATGTACGGGACAGGACTGGACAGGATTGGATGGACGGGACACGACTGGACAGGAAGGGATGGACGGGACGTGACTGGACAGGATGGGATGGACGGGACGTGACTGGACAGGACGGGATGGACGGGGCATGACTGGACAGGATGGGATGGACGGGATAGGCGGGACACGACTGGACAGGACGGGATGGACGGGACGTGACTGGACAGGATGGGATGGACGAGGCATGACTGGACAGGATGGGATGGACGGGACATGACTGGACAGGATGGGATGGACGAGGCATGACTGGACAGGATGGGATAGACGGGACATGACTGGACAGGATGGGATGGACGGGACATGACTGGACAGGATGGGATGGACGGGACATGACTGGACAGGATGGGATGGACGGGACATGACTGGACAGGATGGGATGGACGGGACATGACTGGACAGGATGGGATGGACGGGACGTGACTGGACAGGACGGGATGGACGGGACATGACTGGACAGGACGGGATGGACGGGATAGACGGATATGACAAATACCGTATAAAATGGCAGACATAAATGATCGACAAAGTCGTGTCTAGGGCGAAGATATAACGTATAACATAAATACTCGACAACATTAAGATATAACATGCTACGTTATTTACATTAACGAACGTCGACTTACCCCTTTCTCGACGGATGATACATTGATGGCGTCATGCAATCTCTCAAACAAAGGAGATAAGCTCGCCACACACATCAGTTCCTTGGCACGTGCTAATAGTTGAGGATCCATGTAGAAGAGTGTCTCATCTAGAGCCATCTGACACGTCGTCGAGTAATTATAGGGATCTCTAAGCATCTCCTGCATTTTAGATACGAACCACAGATATCTCCAGTAGAAAGGTTTGTTTGAAATTAACTCAGTAATATATAAACAATATACAGCTGTTTTGTTTAGTACTTGTCAAGGAAAATAGGGAAATATAACACTTTCAATATGATATCTGTTTTGAATGTATGTCATACGTCATAAGCAGGTTATGATTTTGATACTCACCGATATTACTTTTGGGTTGACAAGAGCGTTTATGATGCCATGGACATCCAGCATGTTCGCCTGGAAATTCCTCACTAAGGTACTCAGATTGATTACAAATATTCCAAATGTCATGTCCGATTCTGGTTTTATACCTGAATAAAACAATCATACAAGCATTATCTAAACGTTCCTCCCCATTAACACTAGAACTTGTCTACGTTACCCCGATTGATTACAGTAGAATATTGCTAAATGATCTATTACGTACAGGTAGTATTATAGATCACCCATTTCAATATTTCGTTATTAATATTGATGTTTGTGTACCTAATGAATACAGTTTGATGTTTGTACTTACAGAATACTGTTTGATGTGTGTGTAGTTACTGAATACAGTTTGATGGGTATGTACGTACTGAATACAGTTTGGTGTGTGTAGTTACTGAATACAGTTTGATGGGTATGTACGTTTTGAAATATATTGTTGCAACATACGTGTAGACAGTTTTTGATGTTAATTATTTACCTTCGGCGTATTGTACCATAACGGTGAGCATGTCTAAAACACTGTCAACCGTACAAAACATCTGACTTGTCGAATCGTTCCCAGCAATCTCCTCCATCATAATTTGCACGGTATCAAGGTACTGCTCAAATGACCTACGGGTGAAATAATGTCACATTCTGAAACTATTAAACCATACACACTTATACCCAGAATACAACAAAACATGTAAAATATCCCAACAATATTACAACCGAGTAATACTATATAAAAGGTAAAATATCCCAACAATATTATAACCAAGTAATGTTATATAAAAGGTAAAATATCCCAACAATATTATAACCAAGTAATACTATATAAAAGGTAAAATATCCCAACAATATTACAACCAAGTATTGCTATATAAAAGGTAAAATATCACAACAATATTATAACCAAGTAATACTATAAAAGGTAAAATATCCCAACAATATTACAACCAAGTAATGCTATATAAAAGGTAAAATATCACAACAATATTACAACCAAGTAATACTATAAAAGGTAAAATATCCCAACAATATTATAACCAAATAATGCTATAAAAGGTCAAATATCCCAACAATATTATAAACAAGTAATGCTATTTAAAAGGTAAAATATCTCAACAATATTATACCCAAGTAATGTTATATAAAAGGTAAAATATCCCAACAATATTATAAACAAGTAATGCTATTTAAAAGGTAAAATATCCCAACAATATTATAAACAAGTAATGCTAATGCTATTTAAAAGGTAAAATATCTCAACAATATTATACCCAAGTAATGTTATATAAAAGGTAAAATATCTCAACAATATTACAACCAAGTATTGCAATATAAAAGGTAAAATATCTCAACAATATTACAACCAAGTAATACTATATACAAGGTAAAATATCCCAACAATATTACAACCAAGTAATACTAGGTATATAAAAGGTAAAATATCACAACAATATTACAACCAAGTAATACTATATAAAAGGTAAAATATCCCAACAATATTACAACCAAGTAATGTTATATAAAAGGTAAAATATCCCAACAATATTACAACCAAGTAATACTAGGTATATAAAAGGTAAAATATCCCAACAATATTACAACCAAGTAATACTATATAAAAGGTAAAATATCCCAACAATATTACAACCCAGTAATACTAGGTATATAAAAGGTAAAATATCCCAACAATATTACAACGAATTAATACTATATAAAAGGTAAAATATCCCAACATTATTATAACCAAGTAATGTTATATAAAAGGTAAAATATCCCAACAATATTACAACCAAGTAATGCTATATAAAGGTAAAATATTCCAACAATATTATAACCAAGTAATACTATATAAAAGGTAAAATATCCCAACAATATTATAACCAAGTAATACTATAAAAGGTAAAATATCCCAACAATATTATAACCAAGTAATACTATATAAAAGGTAAAATATCTCAACAATATTACAACCAAGTAATGTTATATAAAAGGCAAAATATCCCAACAATATTTTAACCAAGTAATACTAGGTATATAAAAGGTAAAATATCCCAACAATATTACAACCAAGTAATACTATATAAAAGGTAAAATATCCCAACAATATTACAACCCAGTAATACTAGGTATATAAAAGGTAAAATATCCCAACAATATTACAACGAATTAATACTATATAAAAAGGTAAAATATCCCAACAATATTACAACCAAGTAATACTATATAAAAGGTAAAATATCCCAACAATATTATAACCAAGTAATGCTATATGAAAGGTAAAATATCCCAACAATATGATAAACAAGTAATGGTTGATAAAAGGTAAAATATCCCAACAATATTATACCCAAGTAATGATATAAAAGGTAAAATATCCAAATAATATTATAACCAAGTAATGCTATAAAAGGTAAAATATCCCAACAATATTACAACCAAGTTATACTATATAAAAGGTAAAATATCCCAACAATATTATAACCAAGTAATGTTATATAAAAGGTAAAATATCCCAACAATATTATAACCAAGTAATGTTATATAAAAGGTAAAATATTCCAACAATATTACAACCAAGTATTGCTATATAAAGGTAAAATATTCCAACAATATTATAACCAAGTAATACTATATAAAAGGTAAAATATCCCAACAATATTATAACCAAGTAATACTATAAAAGGTAAAATATCCCAACAATATTATAACCAAGTAATACTATATAAAAGGTAAAATATCTCAACAATATTACAACCAAGTAATGTTATATAAAAGGTAAAATATCTCAACAATATTACAACCAAGTAATACTATATTAAAGGTAAAATATCCCAACAATATTACAACCAAGTAATACTATATAAAAGGTAAAATATCCCAACAATATTATAACCAAGTAATGCTATATGAAAGGTAAAATATCCCAACAATATGATAAACAAGTAATGGTTTATAAAAGGTAAAATATCCAAACGATATTATACCCAAGTAATGATATAAAAGGTAAAATATCCAAATAATATTATAACCAAGTAATACTATATAAAAGGTAAACTATCCCAACAATATTACAACCAAGTAATACTATATAAAAGGTAAAATATCTCAACAATATTACAACCAAGTAATGCTATATAAAAGGTAAAATATCTCAACAATATTACAACCAAGTAATACTAGGTATATAAAAGGTAAAATATCCCAACAATATTACAACCAAGTAATGCTATATAAAAGGTAAAATATCCCAACAATATTACAACCAAGTAATACTAGGTATATAAAAGGTAAAATATCCCAACAATATTACAACCAAGTAATGCTATATAAAAGGTAAAATATCCCAACAATATTACAACCAAGTAATACTAGGTATATAAAAGGTAAAATATCCCAACAATATTACAACCAAGTAATGATATTAAAGGTAAACTATCCCAACAATATTACAACCAAGTAATACTATATAAAAGGTAAAATATCCCAAAAATATTACAACCAAGTAATACTATATAAAAGGTAAAATATCTCAACAATATTACAACCAAGTAATACTATATAAAAGGTAAAATATCTCAACAATATTACAACCAAGTAATGTTATATAAAAGGCAAAATATCCTAAAAATATTACAACCAAGTAATACTATATAAAAGGTAAAATATCCAAACAATATTATAACCAAGTAATGCTATATAAAAGGTAAAATATCCCAACAATATTACAACCAAGTAATACTATATGACAGGTAAAATATCCCAACAATATTATGACCAAGTAATACTATATGAAAGGTAAAATATCCCAACAATATTATAACCAAGTAATACTATATAAAAGGTAAAATATCTCAACAATATTACAACCAATTAATACTATATAAAAGGTAAAATATCCAAACAATATTATAACCAAGTAATGCTATATAAAAGATAAAATATCCCAACAATATTACAACCAAGTAATACTATATGACAGGTAAAATATCCCAACAATATTATGACCAAGTAATACTATATGACAGGTAAAATATCCCAACAATATTATAACCAAGTAATACTATATGACAGGTAAAATATCCCAACAATATTATGACCAAGTAATACTATATGACAGGTAAAATATCCCAACAATATTATAAACAAGTAATGCTATATGACAGGGAAAATGCCACAATAACAATGTGCTGTTAACATAAAATAAAGTTTAATTGTGTACCGTAGATCCATGGGCTGTCCTTCTAATGATGCCTGTATAGAAGAAGAGATGTCCCCCGATTGGGCTGCCATCTGTAGTAATGACGTTATTTCAGGATCAAGATTCAGTGTGTTCGATATACTGGTTAGATTCCCCAAACCACTCAGAAGCGCTGTTAAGTTAAAATTCCCACCTGAAAGTAACAGATTTGAAATAAATAGTCATAACACTCTAGCAGTATTCCAAGATAGGGATCGACTAAGGAAAAAAACCCATAAAACAAAGTAAAACAAAAAAACAAAAACAAAAAAACAATATTAAAACATTACTGTGTCGATATATGATAATGTACAAATATCTGACCTGATCCAATGGTATCTGCCGCGGATTTCACTTCATCTACCAAGCTCATTACTGTCTGCCATTCAGTGAAATTTGGAGCGAAATTCCGTATAATCGGGTCTAAGAATCCCAGCAATTCGTCAATACTGTAACACAGATACTTAGTGTGATAATAAGATAGACATATTATCATAATAATAAGATAGATATATTATCATAATAATAAGATAGATATATTATCATAATAATAAGATATATTATTATAATAATAAGATAGATATATTATTATAATAATAAGATAGATATATTATAAAATAAGATAGATACATTATCATAATAATAAGATAAATATATTATCATAATAATAAGATAGATATATTATCACAATAATAAGATAGATATATTATCACAATAATAAGATAGATATATTATTATAATAATAAGATAGATATATTATTATAATAATAAGATAGATATATTATTATAATAATAAGATAGATATATTATCATAATAATAAGATAGATATATTATTATAATAATAAGATAGATACATTATTATAATAAGATAGACATATTATTACATTAATTATTATTATGATGATAAGATAACTATATTATGATAATAAGATAGACACATGGTAATAATAATAAGATAGATACGTATATTCAAATTATTATTCAAAGATTTGTGGTTTTCCTTTATCGAGTTCAGTCATATAAACTTTCTTTAGCGATACACTGAGTGCGTATTTTACGCAGTATCGAATCGGGATGATTTCCATGTTTACAGTTATTAGCTAAAACAAAACAAACATATTGTGATGGAACTTAAATACTGATATTATATTGCATAAACTTTCCTTCAAAGAAATCGGATGTTCGTTTCTGCACTACACCTTTCCATATTATTACTATTTAATTAAAAACATGAATTTTATTTGATAGTCTATTTCTGATATCCTTTAGATTAAACATTTTTCATTTGTCTGTTTTTTAAATAAAAGGGATTGGGCACAAGTTCATATAACTTATTCAGCTCTCTCCGAGCATACATACAAAATAATCTTAATGCCTGCTTAATTTTATTGATACATAGAAATGATTTGTTTCGATAAATAATTTCAATATTTGTATTGTTGAAAAGGAAAAGATATTAATAAAACATGATTGTCGGCAGTTGTTTCTCCGTATTCCTAGGGTGTATTACCTAGTTTCCACAGGTATAGTAATGTATAACTCGTAAAAGATGGTGTATATAGGTTGGAAATGCTACTGTTTGAGCCTTGAATTAAATTAGGTTTGTATTCTTAATGTATTACAGACATAATTAAAACTTTGATACTGGTATGAGAAAAATCAGGTTTTGACTTTATACCTTGATGATTCAAACGATTCCACCTGTGTTACAAGATTTAGAATTCCCGGAAGTTTGGACAGCAAAGAGGGTAGCTCTTGTAACATGGACGCCGAGGAAAATAAGCTTCCAAGGGAAGAGGTTCCCGACAAAATATCTACCATGGAAGCGATGTCTTCTAAGGCATCTCCTAATTCGTACGTCTGTGTGAATGCTGTCAGCGTTTTCGCCTGAAATGTAGATGTATTCACGTTAAAAACACAAATTCCTTCTCCCAATGACTTTGTACGAGGCATTGGCCGACAAAACGTCAAATTCGGTAGACGATATCACTATGTCGTTAACGGAGACAACTTGTAGATCTAACTGATAGTTGTGTACTGAAATAGAGGAATGACAAATGGATTCATAGTTGTAGTAAGATCATGAATTTGGTGACATTTTTAGATAATAGGTTTTTTTTGTTACTTTTGGAGATCTTATACCATGTAGGTATGGCAAGAAGTAAACAATATGACGTTCCAGCCTCCGGCGAGGCTACAAGAAGAAGAAAGGGAAGACAGGGACGAATTCAAAAGGAGCATGAGGTCTAGTTCAAGGACGCAATCCCCAGTCGATTCAACAAGCAGGGCGCCAACGGGTGAGGCATGGAAGTATGAAAAATGTGAAAATCATTTACAGAGCTAATGGCGATGATGCTTGAGTGTCAAATATGTAAACATCATTTATGCACTCAGAGGTTGAATAAGACGGAGGAGGAATACAATTCCTACAATCTTCAGACTCAATGTGGTTCTGTGGGTCACTGAAAAGAACATTGTAACAAACCGCAAGATAGAGGAGCGATGCAGGCTTATCATGCAAGCTTATAAGGGCAGGATATCCGTAATTGAATTGAAACTGGATAGCGAATGTGACGAAGCAAAGAGCATTAAAAAGGAAATTGGAAAATAGCGCAAGTCGGGCAAATAAAATGAAGTGGCAGAAAAGAAAACATGAACAATGATGAAGATATGAACTGTGTAACCATAGAGACAGTCGTAACCGAGATAAATGAGAGTAAGTCAAGTGTAAACAACATTGTAGTTCACGGGGTAGATAAAGTAAAATCCGGCAACAAAGTACATATAATTATTGTATGTAAGGTTGCACCAAGGGAAGTAGCAATGTGAAGGTTATCAGGCTTGGTAAATACCACGAACCTGATGTACAGAATGAAAGAGACAATAATATTGGGGAAAGAAGTGGAGGAAGACCAATACTGGTGTCCTTTGACAGAAATGATTTTAAAGCTGAGCTTTTCAAAATATAAGGCATCTGCATGGAGAAGAATAATACAAGAGTTTAAGGATTTCCAATGACCTCAATAAAGCCGAGAGTGGACAAGAGAGGCAGCTGACGGAGGAAGCAAGAAAGAAAGAAACAGAAGCCAGGTTCAGGGCTCTCCAAAAAAAGTACTTATTAAGTGCTACTGGTAACAATTTTTTTTGTGCCAGATATAATTAAAGTTGATATTGTTGAACTCAAAGATTGGTACCAAAGACAAAAAACCAAACTCACTCTGTATTAGTACACAAACATACCATTTCCCAAACAAGACGGAGGAATTAAAGAAGATATATTAAACAGAAAATGAACCAGATATAATTGCAATCACAGAAGTTCTACCTATGAATATGAGGTATTATTTGAATGAAGCGGAACAGGAGCTACCTGACCATGATTTATTTCATAGTGATATCACAGACAAAGGTAAAAGAGGCGTGATTGCTTACATTTCAAAAAGACTGAGTGCAGTAAAACTACAACTAGAGGTAGATATCTAAGAAAGTGTACGGGTAAAAATAAGACTTAGCAAGGAAGATACACTGTTATTTGGTTGTGTTTACAGAAGACCCTCGTCAAATGAGTAGAATCTAGAGGCCCTAATTGACCTTCTGAACAAGGTTTGTACATTCAGCTATACACACACAATTAGAAACACTGGGGACTTCAACTTTGCAGACATAGGCTGAAGTGCTTGGAGTGCAAAGCATGCAAAAAGTGCTTAATTCATAGACTGCCTCGAAGATATTATTTCATATTAATCTGTTGGTAAAAACACTAGACACAGACATGGCCGAGAGTCTTTGTTATTGCTGTTGGTGAATGATATTAACACTATCCTTAAGACTGACTATTTAAACCCACTAGGATTAAGTGATCACAGTGTCATTAAAGGTCAACACAAATGGCGATTAAATAGTAGCGCCAGCCTCCACTTCAGTTTCTCTTATTTGTTTCAGCATATGTAAATACATGAAAATAAAACCATACCGCATAATCGCATATATGATTAATTATTATATTAATGATAGTCGTAGTGGACCCTCTTGCATAATACCAAGTTAAGTGAAGGAGGTACCCTAACAAAATGGTTAATACTTCTTCACGGGCTGATTTAGTTTACAGTGTATACATTTACTGTTATTTTCATATTGACATAAATGAAGTAAGCGTAGTGATACATTTAATTATAATAGCATGTACATTTTTCACAAAATGTATCCAGCATTGTCAACTTGAATGAATATAGTTGTAATCAGTCTTTATCTCATACTTCTTTAAAAAAAAAAAAAGCTTTCCCTACATATATACTTTCTACAGGTTCGCCCATACGTGGAGTACCTGAGTTCTGTCTGGCCACCGAACAAGAAAAAGGATACAGAAACGATAAGCTGCAAGGGTGTTACCACAAAAGAAAAACATGGATTGTGAACAACGTCTGAAGTATTTCAAGTTGTCGACACTGAAATTCAGACGATTGAGGGGAGATATGATAGAAACAGTTGACATTCTGATTGATATTGACACTTTGACAGACATTAGAGTAAAAAAAACCAGGCGTTATGGTAACGAATTAACATATTTATCATAAGATATTAACGGGCGTTTGGGAAAAAAACATATGTGATAACACGTAAACATATGGTAGGGTAACAAATTAACAGATTTATAATAACACGTTAACGGGCGGTAGTGAAACAAAATAACAGGTTTAAAATGACACGTTAACAGTCAAAGTAAGAAAGTATATGAAATAAGTAGACGTTATTATATCAAAGAGAAACAAAGTGTGTTAGAGTAACTGAGAGGATATATAGTGATATACATAAGTGTATTAGAGTAACCGAGAGGATATATAATGACATACACAAGTGTGTTAGAGTAACTGAGAGGATATATAGTGACATACACAAGTGTGTTAGAGTAACTGAGAGGATATATAGTGACATACACAAGTATGTTAGAGTAACTGAGAGGGTATATAGTGATATACATAAGTGTGTTAGAGTAACCGAGAGGATATATAGTGACATACACAAGTGTGTTAGAGTAACTGAGAGGATATATAGTGACATATACAAGTGTGTTAGAGTAACCGTGATGATATATAGTGACATACACAAGTGTGTAAGAGTAATTGAGAGGGTATATAATGACATACACAAGTATGTTAGAGTAACTGTGGTGATATATAGTGACAAACTGTACGGCCACAGTGTATGCTGATTTATCTATGATGATGATAATAAAGACCGTTCCCAGTTGTAAGACAACATGTCTACATTTACATCATCTCGATTCTAATTTGGCCTACTCATCATATCGAAATGACTGTTAACATGCTTCTCAATTTTGTCCACGTTTCTTTATAATCTCGACTAAAATATACCATCCTCACCCCTACCCCCACCCCCCATAAAAATTTAAAAATGAATGAATAAATAAATAGAAATAGAAATTTTAAAAAGTCTGCTATCAATATGATGCCATGTCAGCATAATTGATTACGAAATACTCGTACATCTGTCATAACCCTGGCTATTGACGAAACAGTCCTCATAACTATTGACGATTTGCGCATTTGTTCAATGACATGCATCCATGCAAACACCTCTATTTGAAGTACAATACATACCCGGTAGTTGTTTGTTTAGAACACGTAAAACAAGGCCAAATAAAGTGTACTTACACTTAACTCAACATCTGTTCATATTTACATTTCTTCTCCTCTTAGACAGACTACATACAACCCATGTACTAAGATAGAAATAATACCGGAGCTCTTCATCCAAAGTCAGAATGGTTTTCACAAGGTCGGTAAGACTGAATAAGTACAGTGTACTTCGAACATCTGTTCTGCTAGCAATGCTTTAATTACGTAATATAAGTATAAGATTATAATTGTGGCTAATAAAACACATTGTGGGTCATACATTGTGGCTAATAAAATACATTGTGGGTCATACACTGTATCTAATAAAATACATTGTGGGTCATACACTGTCAGCTAAACTATTTGGGGAAAGACAAATGCATCTTCATATTATATACCATACTGTATGTATAACACTGTAATGTACTGTTGTATATATAATACACTACTACTCACATTACATATATACTATCACTTATACTCTATATAATAACACCGTGAGTGATGTACTGTTTATATAGCTTACACTACTACCTACATTTTATATCATATACTATCACTCATATTCTACATAATTACAATGTAAACTTACTGCTCGTATGATGGCAGCGATATCCAGTTGTGACTGTACAATGTCTGTAATGGCCGGTATTTTGTCTACGTCTATAGCACACAGCTGGTCCGAGATTACACTAACGTTGACACTTTCACCAAAAATCATGTATTTCTTCAGTTCTTCTGTCGTACACACAATATAACGTAGATCTATATTTCCAACGGACTGGAAAATCTGTAATCATTCAATGGTATACATGTACATCAGAAAAAAATGACAAACCTTAAACATTCAATCTAGTGGAATATTCTTAGAGAACTGTTTAAGTGTAAATACGAACTTACTGTTAATACGTCGACTTGTGCATTGAGAAATGCATCCGCTACTTCTGCCGACATAATTTTCAGCTCGTCCACCAACAAACGTTTAACTTCTGCACTATCTTTCACCAGCTTTTTAACTGTGAATGTGTCATTGCCTGGATAAAAGGACATATCAAATTGGTCTCGCCGCTATCTTCCATACATTATATGTTATTTTGAACATTTAAAATAGACTGATACATATCAGGAATAAATTCTGCCTTATAGGACAGTGTATGTCAATACCCCAAGGCTGCATTCCACTTATGAGATACCCTAAAAACTCGACCAGAAGACGCTACTTACTTTCTTTATTCGTGATGTAGTACATGCTTATTTTTAGTACTGACTTATTTTTGAGTAGTGGCTTATTTTCGAATAAGACTAACTTTCGGTATGTTTTAAGCGGTTAACAAAACTGCAATGGAATTTTTTCCGAGTCTTTTATTGCAGGCATGATTTCTGCGAGGACATAAACCAGACTGTCTTAATTGAAGGCATGCTTATAGTATGTCCCCCAACAAGTCTCCCCTACAGTTCTCCTTGTAGCGTACCGTGAACTAATGGCGGATGTCCAGCTTTATATAGTTCATATTATGTTTTGATGACCAACGGAATTGTGTAATCGATAACGGTGTTATGAAATTATTGAAATCAATATCTCATCTTTATCATGTTCTAAGTGACAATACTGGTGTTTGTAATTGGGGATGAAGCGAAATCATGCGATGATATATTAGAGATTCAATAAAGCCTTACCCAAAGAATTCAGCAGGCCTGGTAGTGCATTTTCATCAGAAGTGTTGGATGGACTTATAAGTGAACTTATTCCTTGTATAACTTTAACACTACTGTCTAATGTTTGTAACGCTTGTACCGACGCTCCGGATGTTATATATGGCTGTAAATCGGAAACCATGGACGTCAGTCTGAAAACAAACAATGGATGATGTCATTAAGTGAGTGTAATACAAACAATGGATGGCATGTCATTAAGTGAGTGTAATACAAACAATAGATGGCATTAAACACCAAATATAATAAGAAATACAACGGATGGTTGGTATTTTAGTTGCAGGAAACACCAAATTTAATAAAAAATACAACGGATGGTTGGTATTTTAGTTGCAGGAACACCAAATATAATCAATAGTATAAATGATGTACATGACATGATAACAGTCAATACATGTTAACTTTAAAACGACAATGGTACATACGACAGGGTCACGTGACGAAATACATTTTAACATCACACAATACACTTAGAAGTGATAAATGTACGAGTTTGATATCTTTTTTGACAGTAATGCATTTTAGGAAACAAAATAAAAACACATAATGATCAGGAAAAAAGATCTAAATGCAAAAAGAAACTAAAGCATTTTGGAATGTTTATACTACCTGGCAGCTGACGTTTGGCGTTGCTGTACGGTCTCCTGTGCCTCACATGGATTCTGAAGACTACACACAGTAGACTGTATGAATGGCAGCATGCCCGAACTGGGCAAAGCTCGATCGGCATAGGAACCTAAAATATGGTAAATATCGGTGCTAATAATTTTGTAAACAGAGTATTTTGAGCGTTGCAAAGATTTCAATTGAGAAATTCATCTACCGACATTATAGCTCACATATCTGATATAATATAAATGCCTCCAATATTTAAAACATCATCTATCAACTTAAACAAACCACTAACACACATTCCGTGATTAGACTGTCACTTGATGAGAACAATAACTTATCTCATACCAAAGAGAATTGTATCTTAATATATCTGATTTCGATCTTAGAAAGTTATGGATTTTTTTTGTTTTTTTTTTGTTAAAAAAAGGCTGTTTTATTGTTGTTCTTTCTCTGATTGGAAGTCTATTCAATTCTACATTAAGTGGGGATGTTTTTTTTTTTTTTTTTTTATATATTTTAACTGATTTTACAAAGTTGTTTACTCCAGACCCCCTTATTCATTGAACAGTCATTAGATACATGTTCCATTGTGGTACTGATATCATGTCTTGGTTCTGTTTGTCACATAGCCACCAACTCCTACTGTAAATGTGCTAACAAGGTTGAATTGAGTCGTGTCCGTCGGAGAAGAACTTCTGATACATACTAAAATGTTATTTCTGTTGAGGGGATTTCCTTCAGAGAGGAACTTATGATATACCTACTAAAATGTTATTTCTGTTGAGGAGATACCCCAAGTCGTGGTATATTGATAACTTACAGGTAGTTCTTTTATTTCCTGGCGTTCCATGTCTCACCACAGCCACGATGCCAAAAATTAACAGAGGCCAGAGGATCTCGAGCAGCAAAACATGCTGAAAAGAATATCATTGTTAACTATGAAATATTTGGTTTTAATCATCTATAAATCATGATTAGGAAAATATATTTACATTAAGTTTGATATACAATGTGCAGCTTTTCAGTATAGCTAGTATTGGGAATGTTAAACGCTTTTATCTCCTATGTTTAACGGATATGAAAGCTTCGGTGGATTTATATTGTAAATTTTCAAGTAATGTATCTCGTGGGGGTAATACAGCGTGGGGATATTATATAACACATCTATCTTAACAAGGCAACAGCACAGTATTCATTCATTTCCTTTATAAATGTTACAGTAATTGTATCTCGTGGGGTAATACAGCGTGGGGGGATATTATATAACACATCTATCTTAACAAGGAAACAGAACAGTATTCATTCATTTCCTTTATAAATGTTACAGTAATGTATCTCGTGGGGTAATACAGCGTAGAAATATTATATAATACACCAAGGCAACACCACTGAATTTGTTTCCTTTTTTAATGTTATAAATAGAAAAATTCTTGACGATATCAAATTTTTCAATCAAAAACAACAGAACATTTCAACGTAGTTTTAGACGATAACATCGAACCGTTTAAAAATTATATCAAACGAAAATCAAAGCATTTAAATGGATTACAAACGATCAATGACTGCAATATTAACCACAAACTGATTAATATAATCATGTATACTGTGCGTTGTTTTATTAACTAAGAGGGTTGATTGATGTGTTGTGAGCCTTGTCTTTTTAGCTCTCTGGACGGAGTCCAGGAGAGCTTACGCAGTCATTCTCATGTTTTTGCCGGAAGTAGAATTATTAAAATTTTGTGGACAGAGGATATCAGAAACAGTGGGACTGTCAGAATGGATTTCAAGACACATGATTGGGGTCGACACGAACTAGATTTGACAAGAAATTTGAGTTGTTAAATGTTTTCATTTTCGAGTAATCGTCAATTTACGGTGTCATTTTGGACATATTCGGTGTCACAGGGACATGCCGAACGTTATTCTGAGGAGTTATGAGGCAAAGTTCCTATATCAACCCACTGTAATGTGTATATAGTAATGTGCTGCAACACACGTATCCCTGTGCCGCTGCAAAAAAATGCTGCTATGCGTGTTACTTTATACACATTATGTCGTCTGCTACAGTGATATGAAACATTACTATGTGAACGGATTTTGACAATATTTCGTCATGTTATGAAGAAATGTCCATAGTTTCTTCTCATAATATTTATTTATTTTTCCGTTGAGTATTTATGGAGCAATACAGAATTGTCTACACTGATAATTTCCGTGTGACGCCATTTCTCTATATGACGTTACTAAAATAACGTCAAAATGGCGTTCAAAAAATAAGGTATTGTAAAAAAAATATATGATTTCTCTAGTCATATACATCGGAAAACAGTGAAAATATTATGAGATGAAACAGGAAACAATTCTCTATAAGAGTACAAAATTTCATTTAAAACGATCAATACACAAAGTCAGGAAAATTCATTGAAAAAGTTAAAAATACAAAGAATATATAGCAAAATAAAAAAAAAAAAAAAGACTAAAATTGGCACGTTACTGTATCAACGTCCAGAGAGCTACGAGGCCCTTGGCCTCTTGTTTTAACCTAATATGCAGTGGGTGATTTTCTGAAGAGCCAAGAAAAAGAGATCTATAAAAAGAGTTCTATAAAAAGGGCATTGAGCCTCTTAAACACCGCTGGCAAAAGTGTATATATACTGAAGGGGATTATGTCCGGCGAAATTAAAATCATTCAATACGCCGCTCACAACTTGTCGATCAGCCCTGGTAGTAACACCAAAGCCGGGGCATACCTAATGATTGATATACGCCTGTATCATGTACGTTATTTTATTAACTAGTAACACCAAACCATGAGAAAAACCAACTAATTAATATTTTCATGTAGGAAAGCGCGATTTTGAAAGTTCCATCACTTATGGTAATATATACAGACGTAAAACGGTCATACATGTGTACAGTATCGACCATGGTGTATAGATACATATGCACATTGTTCCATGATTAAGTCCAGAATTTCTAACGCTAATGGGTTAAAAAATCACCCACCTACAGCAGCTATTTTATATTTCTGTACAAACATCAAGGACATATTGCGAAATGTGAAATGTGTGTGATTCACTGTCACACCTGCCTACTTTCCTAATTCACAAAGGACGTTACGGCTGGATGGTCATGGGTTAGGTCGAGTACACAGATATGTTAAATCCCATTCGACTGTATTAACGGATCAATGCGATAGGTGGTATTACAAAGAAGACATTTACAACCAAAGAAAGAAGAGTTTGATAAGCTTGTGTGTTTAATATGTTTAAAACTTGCATTTCTTTATGGATATTTTATCTCTCTGTCAAAAATGTGTCTAGTCTGGTTGGAAAGCCATGCTTTCAGATTATAAGTACATTGTAACCACTTCCACAATACCGTGTTGGCACTAATATATGTAGGACCGCCACTCCGTAAATCGCGTTCATCTGTAAGTAACCTTCCCTTTTACCATCATGACGTATGGGATTACAAATATTCTAATTTTCATGATTGAAAACATGTTGGATTTTAAGTGTAAATAATATAAATGAACATGTAGTGTACATCATTTTAATTTTAATTGTTGAAGATAAGAAAGTTGACATAAACATCTCACAAAGTAACACGTGTAGTGTACAAACTGTATATGTGACATAGATCGTGTTTGTATCACAAACTGTTTACATCTTTTATGAAAACCAAACAACCAACAAAAAAAACCCCACCTGGTTAAAATTAACTCACAACCTGCCTAGAAAGGACGTCTATAATTTGAGAAAACCTGACAACCTCTACACAGGCTTTTGTTTATAGTATTATTGTCATTTTCAGATGTTTGTTTTAAAACGTTTTTATGGATTATGTTATGCTATGCATTTTTGTCTTGTTGAATTGAAATTGAATACTTATTTACATTGAATTTACTTTGTATGAAGACAATTTTCAATCTTAACATTCTTTTAGTTGATTGAGACAGGACCAAAGATGCATACAATGTGATAAGGAAGACTTAACGTTAAAACTTCCGTTATCTGAGGTACATACCGGTTCCCGTCGACGAAGGATGACATTTTTCCACAACAGCTGTCCTAGCTGTTTCAGGACACCCATTACAGTTCCAAGTTCTCCTCCAAACCCCGGACGTTAGGTCTACAACAGAAGCACAGTAAAAATAACACTCGTCTGTATGACAGTACGGAATAAACGTCTGTATGACAGTACGGAATAAAATTAACTACTGCTTCACGCCCAATGTACACATACTAAAAAGGAAAGATATATTTCGCAATGAGCTCCAGAGCAACAGACTGTGTCCCAGACCTTGTTGTGTAATAAGCGCGGTGTTAAAGGATATCGATGTCGGTGATATACAAAGATGACGAGGAAAACGTGCAAGACCATGTGCAATAGTTATAATTTTACCTGTTTGATAAATTTATATTTCTATCTCTATATTTACCGATGTTACCTTGTAAAACATCCACTAATCACTCGAGATCATTTATTAAGGTATGTACGATCAAAACTGAACTTCTTTAAACCCTATCAAACTGACATAACTTCTTCAAATCCTATCAAACTGACATACCTTCTTCAAATCCTTTCCTTTCAAACGTTTTGACTTATTGAATACATGTAGAACTGAATTGATCAGGGGAATTGATTACTAGGGCTTGCTGGTGTAGAGATTGTTGGTGTAGAGCTAACTGGTTAAGGGCTTGCTGGCGTAGGGCTTGTTGGTGTAGGGCTTGCTGGTGCAGGGAGTGTTGATGTAGGGCTTGCTAATTAAGGGCTTGCTGATGCAGGCCTTGATGATGTAGGGCATGCGTATGTAGAGCTTGCTGGTGTAGGGTTTGCTGGTGTAGGGATTGCTGGTGTAGAGCATGCCGGTAGCGAAGGGCTTGCTGGTGTAGGGATTGCTGATAAAGGGCTTGTAGGTTTAGGGCTTGCTGGTGTAGGGATTGCTGGTGTAGGGCTTGCTGGTAGCGAAGGGCTTGCTGGTGCAGGGATTGCTGATAAAGGGCTTGTAGGTTTAGGGATTGCTGGTGAAGGGCTTGCTGGTGTAGGGATTGCTGATAAAGGGCTTGTAGGTTTAGGGATTGCTGGTGAAGGGCTTGCTGGTGTGGACTTTTATAATATTGATTCACTTCGTTTATCACAGCCTTACACAATCATTACAATCATTTAATAGCATATTGTTTTATATGTGCAAATCCAGGTAAAATAATATAATGACGGCTCAAAGAACGTTCAGCTGCTGCTCAATGTTAATTCTCAAAACGTCATTGAGATTAATGTTATTGATCAACAAAGAAATATCATGGCATGTAGATGATATAAGGATGTAAATAATAATCACATTTACATGTGAAGTGTGCTTCGTTTCTAACACATGAACAATATAAATACTCGGACTGAAGTGTATAGGTGGGGACATACAAATCCATGACTAACGGCTGGGTTGACTTAGAGTTCGTATAACAATTAAACTTTTAAACGCAAAACTGTACATATCACATCAAATTATCAATAATATCGACAACGACCTGCTGTTCATTTATCTACGGACGCATTTGTAATTAAACCATGTCGGATGCTATAACTAAATAACGCCATGTTAATCCTGGCTTAATAAGGACAACATTGACAGTATTATCAAACAACGCCATGTTAATCCTGGCTTAGATAGGACAACATTGACAGTATTAGCAAACAACGCCATGTTAATCCTGACTTATCTGACAACATTGACAGTATTATCAAACAACGCCATGTTAATCCTGACTTATCTGACAACATTGACAGTATTATCAAACAACGCCATGTTAATCCTGGCTTAAATAGGACAACATTGACAGTATTATCAAACAACGCCATGCTAATCCTGACTTAAATAGGACAACATTGACAGTATTATCAAACAACGCCATGTTAATCCTGACTTATCTCAGACAACATTGACAGTATTATCAAACAACGCCATGTTAATCCTGACTTAGATAGGACAACATTGACAGTATTAGCAAACAACGCCATGCTAATCCTGACTTAAATAGGACAACTTTGACAGTATTATCAAACAACGCCATGTTAATCCTGACTTATCTGACAACATTGACAGTATTATCAAACAACGCCATGTTAATCCTGACTTATCTGACAACATTGACAGTATTATCAAACAACGCCATGTTAATCCTGACTTATCTCAGACAACATTGACAGTATTATCAAACAACGCCATGTTAATCCTGACTTAGATAGGACAACATTGACAGTATTATCAAACAACGCCATGTTAATCCTGACTTAAATAGGACAACATTGACAGTATTATCAAACAACGCCATGTTAATCCTGACTTATCTGACAACATTGACAGTATTATCAAACAACGCCATGTTAATCCTGACTTAGATAGGACAACATTGACAGTATTATCAAACAACGCCATGTTAATCCTGACTTATCTGACAACATTGACAGTATTATCAAACAACGCCATGTTAATCCTGACTTATCTGACAACATTGACAGTATTATCAAACAACGCCATGTTAATCCTGACTTATCTCAGACAACATTGACAGTATTATCAAACAACGCCATGTTAATCCTGACTTAGATAGGACAACATTGACAGTATTAGCAAACAACGCCATGCTAATCCTGACTTAAATAGGACAACTTTGACAGTATTATCAAACAACGCCATGTTAATCCTGACTTATCTGACAACATTGACAGTATTATCAAACAACGCCATGTTAATCCTGACTTAGATAGGACAACATTGACAGTATTATCAAACAACGCCATGTTAATCCTGACTTATCTGACAACATTGACAGTATTATCAAACAACGCCATGTTAATCCTGACTTATCTGACAACATTGACAGTATTATCAAACAACGCCATGTTAACCGTGACTTATCTGACAACATTGACAGTATTATCAAACAACGCCATGTTAACCCTGACTTAGATAGGACAACATTGACAGTATTATCAAACAACGCCATGTTAATCCTGACTTAAATAGGACAACATGTACAGTATTATCAAACAACGCCATGTTAATCCTGGCTTAAATAGGACAACATTGACAGTATTATCAAACAACGCCATGTTAACCCTGACTTATTACAGACAACATTGACAGTATTATCAAACAACGCCATGTTAACCCTGACTTATCTGACAACATGTACAGTATTATCAAACAACGCCATGTTAACCGTGACTTAGATAGGACAACATTGACAGTATTATCAAACAACGCCATGTTAACCGTGACTTAGATAGGACAACATTGACAGTATTATCAAACAACGCCATGTTAATCCTGACTTATCTGACAACATTGACAGTATTATCAAACAACGCCATGTTAACCCTGACTCAGATAGGACAACATTGACAGTATTATCAAACAACGCCATGTTAATCCTGACTTATCTGACAACATTGACAGTATTATCAAACAACGCCATGTTAACCCTGACTTATCTGACAACATTGACAGTATTATCAAACAACGCCATGTTAACCCTGACTTATCTGACAACATTGACAGTATTATCAAACAACGCCATGTTAATCCTGGCTTAGGTAGGACAACATTGACAGTATTATCAAACAACGCCATGTTAATCCTGACTTATCTGACAACATTGACAGTATTATCAAACAACGCCATGTTAATCCTGACTTATCTGACAACATTGACAGTATTATCAAACAACGCCATGTTAATCCTGACTTATCTGACAACATTGACAGTATTATCAAACAACGCCATGTTAATCCTGACTTATCTGACAACATTGACAGTATTATCAAACAACGCCATGTTAACCCTGACTTATCTCAGACAACATTGACAGTATTATCAAACAACGCCATGTTAACCGTGACTTAGATAGGACAACATTGACAGTATTAGCAAACAACGCCATGCTAATCCTGACTTAAATAGGACAACTTTGACAGTATTATCAAACAACGCCATGTTAATCCTGGCTTAGATAGGACACCATTGACAGTATTATCAAACAACGCCATGTTAACCCTGACTTATCTGACAACATTGACAGTATTATCAAACAACGCCATGTTAATCCTGGCTTAGATAGGACACCATTGACAGTATTATCAAACAACGCCATGTTAATCCTGACTTATCTGACAACATTGACAGTATTATCAAACAACGCCATGTTAATCCTGGCTTAAATAGGACAACATGTACAGTATTATCAAACAACAGCATATTTACAATACGTTGTCTTATTTCAAACAATAATGGATGATATTATCAGACAAAGCTATAGTTACGTTGTCTTTATAGACAAAGTCATTTTTACGTTGTCTTATTAGACAAAGTCATATCAACGTTGTCTTATTAGACAAAGTCATATTTACGTTGTCTTATTAGACAAAATCATTTTTACGTTGTCTTATTAGACAAAGTCATATTTACGTTGTCTTATTAGACAAAACCATATTAACGTTGTCTTATTGGACAAAACCATATATATTGCATAGGAAATTCTTACCTGCACTTTTTGATTAATTGAACAGCAGTTAGTTGTTATTCTTATTTTATAGTCCGTGTAATCAGACTGTCTAGGTCCTGTTTTGATGCATTTCGTATAATGTGTCAGCAGTCAACTTGGTTTGACATGAGTACAAACATGGTGTCGTGTTCTGCCAATGTCATATGTTGTATCGTGTTCAGTACAAACATGGTGCCGTGTTCTGCCAATGCCATATGTTGTATCGTGTTCAGTACAAACATGGTGCCGTGTTCTGCCAATGCCATATGTTGTATCGTGTTCAGTACAAACATGGTGCCGTGTTCTGCCAATGCCATATGTTGTATCGTGTTCAGTACAAACATGGTGCCGTGTTCTGCCAATGCCATATGTTGTATCGTGTTCAGAAATCTTACGTAATGTTTTCTTGTCTTGATGGCCGACACTTTTTTCTGATATTGATCTTTTATCTCTTTTTCTTTGCGAATGATAAGATAGCTTTCCACTAGTACACCGAATTGTCGCCACAGGATGCCACAGACGATATTAAACTAATGCTTTTGTTTTTGTTTTAACGTCCTATTAACATCCAGGGTCATTTAAGGACGTGCCAGGTTTTGGAGGTGGAGGAAAGCCGGAGTACCCGGAGAAAAACCGGCCTACAGTCAGTACCTGGCAACTACCCCACGTAGGTTTCGAACTCGCAACCCAATGCATATTAATGGCAATTCTTGCGTCAGAGATAATGTCCATACTATTTTCTATTGCCCACATTACGTTCTTAACGAAAATAAGGACAAGTTCATTAATCGAATTATAACAACTGGTCATTGTTTAAATGCATAACGACCATTCATTAGTTAAACGTACCATGACCCTTTATTTGTTAGACGAATAGCGACAGTTCATTGGTTATCTGTATAATGAGTGTTCATTAGTTATGTGTGTAACGATCATTCATTGGTTAACTGTATACTGAGTGTTCATTAGTTAGTATAACGCTCATTCATTGGTTAACTGTATAATGACTGTTCATTAGTTAGATGTATAAAGATCATTCATTGGTTAACTGTATAATGACTGTTCATTAGTTAGTATAACGATCATTCATTGTTTAACTGTATAATGACTGTTCATTAGTTAGATGTATAAAGATCATTCATTGGTTAACTGTATAATGACTGTTCATTAGTTAGATGTATAAAGATCATTCATTGGTTAACTGTATAATGACTGTTCATTAGTTAGATGTATAAAGATCATTCATTGGTTAACTGTATAATGACTGTTCATTAGTTAGATGTATAAAGATCATTCATTGGTTAACTGTATAATGACTGTTCATTAGTTAGATGTATATAGATCATTCATTGGTTAACTGTATAATGACCGTTCATTAGTTAGATGTATAAAGATCATTCATTGGTTAACTGTATATCATTGATGACTTTATTTTGCGGGTATTAACATCTGTATGAGGCGCCATGACCTTGTTTCTAATATCAGGAAGTTTAAATACCATTTAGTACAATACACGATGGGGAATTCAGTGAAAGTTGGAATGTGTCAGCTCATTCAGGTTAAGATATTGATACTTCACTGCTATATTACATGTACAGTGACCGCCAATTTACTGTATTGTATAAATATGTTATTTGTACTGATGAGCTGTAAAGCTTAAAGTCAATTAAATGAATTAAATTAATGATAGAAATATAACATGTTATATATTTATAGCAATATTAAATGTCTTTGTTGGCCCCAGCAGATTCAACACATGTCCGAAATTCGTGGTTCATGTACAGGCCAATTTAATGATACTTTAACAACAGTCAAGACAACAAGCGACGATAACAATGTCGTTTGTCTCATTATAGAAAACAATGCTCGTCTTCCTGACAGGACACTTACAAGGAGTGCCTTGGTAAACAGATTGATATTTATAAAACTTCTCAACAGGACAATCGGTCAGTGATCCCAATGACTAATAAAGAAATGGTTATAAATAAACAGGTCATAACATGTATTATACATTGTCCTTTCTCATATAATCCTTACGAAGTAACCCATATTTAGTGTTACTCCATAAGTTACTTAGAATAGTTTAACCTTAACGTTACACATCGTATTTATAGATGAGTTATGTGATACATGTATTTTACAGGGTTACAACTATCGACTAGTTAATTACAGTTGTGATAATGTAATGAATGTATTCTACCGGATCACAGCTGTCCATAGTAAAATACAGTTGTGTTATTGTGATACATGTATTATACAGGGTTACAGCTGTCCCTAGTAAAATACAGTTGTGTTATTGTGATACATGTATTATACAGGGTTACAGCTGTCCCTAGTAAAATACAGTTGTGTTATTGTGATACATGTATTATACAGGGTTACAGCTGTCCATAGTAAAATACAGTTGTGTTATTGTGATACATGTATTATACAGGGTTACAACTGTCCCTAGTAAATACAGTTGTGTTATTGTGATACATGTATTATACAGGGTTACAGCTGTCCCTAGTAAATACAGTTGTGTTATTGTGATACATGTATTATACAGGGTTACAGCTGTCCCTAGTAAAATACAGTTGCGTTATTGTGATACATGTATTATACAGGGTTACAACTGTCCCTAGTAAAATACAGTTGTGTTATTGTGATACATGTATTATACAGGGTTACAGCTGTCCCTAGTAAAATACAGTTGTGTTATTGTGATACATGTATTATACAGGGTTACAGCGGTCCCTAGTAAAATACAGTTGTGTTATTGTGATACATGTATTATACAGGGTTACAGCTGTCCCTAGTAAAAGACAGTTGTGTTATTGTGATACATGTATTATACAGGGTTACAACTGTCCCTAGTAAAATACAGTTGTGTTATTGTGATACATGTATTATACAGGGTTACAGCTGTCCCTAGTAAAATACAGTTGTGATATTGTGATACATGTATTATACAGGGTTACAGCTGTCTCTAGTAAAATTGTGATACATGTATTATACAGGGTTACAACTGTCTCTAGTAAAATTGTGATACATGTATTATACAGGGTTACAACTGTCCCTAGTAAAATACAGCTGTGTTATTGTGATACATGTATTATACAGGATTACAGCTGTCCCTAGTAAAATACAGTTGTGTTATTGTGATACATGTATTATAAAGGGTTACAGCTGTCCCTAGTAAAATACAGTTGTGATATTGTGATACATGTATTATACAGGGTAACAACTGTCCATAGTAAAATACAGTAAAATACAGTTGTGTTATTGTGATACATGTATTATACAGGGTTACAACCGTCCCTAGTAAAATACAGTTGTGTTATTGTGATACATGTATTTTACAGGGTTACAGCTGTCCCTAGTAAAATACAGTTGTGTTATTGTGATACATGTATTATACAGGGTTACAGCTGTCCCTAGTAAAATACAGTTGTGATATTGTGATACATGTATTATACAGGGTTACAGCTGTCCCTAGTAAAATACAGTTGTGATATTGTGATACATGTATTATACAGGGTTACAACTGTCCCTAGTAAAATACAGTTGTGATATTGTGATACATGTATTATACAGGATTACAGCTGTCCCTAGTAAAATAGTTGTTTTATTGTGATACATGTATTATACAGGGTTACAACTGTCCCTAGTAAAATACAGTTGTGTTATTGTGATACATGTATTTTACAGGGTTACAGCTGTCCCTAGTAAAATACAGTTGTGTTATTGTGTTACATGTATTATACAGGATTACAGCTGTCCCTAGTAAAATACAGTTGTGTTATTGTGATACATGTATTATACAGGGTTACAGCTGTCCCTAGTAAATACAGTTGTGTTATTGTGATACATGTATTATACAGGGTTACAACTGTCCCTAGTAAAATACAGTTGTGTTATTGTGATACATGTATTATACAGGGTTACAACTGTCCCTAGTAAAATACAGTTGTGTTATTGTGATACATGTATTTTACAGGGTTACAGCTGTCCCTAGTAAAATACAGTTGTGTTATTGTGATACATGTATTATACAGGATTACAACTGTCCCTAGTAAATACAGTTGTGATATTGTGATACATGTATTATACAGGATTACAACTGTCCCTAGTAAAATACAGTTGTATTATTGTGATACATGTATTATACAGGATTACAACTGTCCCTAGTAAAATAAAGTTGTGTTATTGTGATACATGTATTATACAGGGTTACAACTGTCCCTAGTAAAATACAGTTGTGTTATTGTGATACATGTATTTTACAGGATTACAACCGTCTCCTGGTAAAATACAGTTGTGTTATTGTGACAGGAAGAATGGACACCGACTAGTGCTGCCTAAAAGTCTTATCTAACCGCATCAAATACTTCCAACTAACGACAATACTTCCCTTTATGAATAAATAAACTTTACTTCTTTCATCCGACGATCTACATGAATTGCATATACACGAAACACCAATAATATTCTGTTCCGTTTGAACTCTCCCAGAGCACGTGCTATTATGAAAATCTAATCGTTTGTGTCATTATGCAATGGAATCACACGGAACATTTTGAAGTTAAAAATAAAATAAAATCTCTTACATTTGAATTCGGAGTCAGTTAAAGGGCACAAGCAACTGTTGAGACAGCCAGCCACCATTGTACTGATGAGCAGTTACGTGCCATGAAGGTGCTGATATAATGATCCGTGAATTTTCGAATGGGACAAAAATGAAAGGGTAACTGTACTGGGTAATCGTATGGTAATGCTTGGATCACACGATATTGAAGGTACACAATGAATAACAGCCTAGGGAGTTAAAATCAGTTGTTGTAGAGCTCGTTATTTAGACTAGGGAATGAAAGACAGTACCGATCGACTATATCAAAGATTACTTTATTATCGGTATACCTATCCTACGTTTTGATATATCGAATGACGCGGTTTGAAAGCACATTAGAGTTTACCTTGTTAGTACCTCATTAAAGCTCGTCATTCGGTGTCTGAAGCGATAATCAGCTAGCATCACCGCATCACGTGCATCTTCTGTCAGTAACTATATGAATTAACTACGACACCTCCAATTCATAGTCATCAAATTCCCATGTAGTGACGGAGATTGTATATATACCCTGTCGACCTCGGTGAAAATATGGGTCAATGGGGGGAGAAAATACAAGATAAAGTAATGAAGATATGATTTTATCTGGAGGTCTTATAGATCATTAAAGGTTAACATACCCGTTACTTACGTTTTCCGATTGCTGACCATGAGGTATATTTATTTGTCAGGACTGGATGTACTTCAATGGCACTGGTCAGTATGGTGACGTCAGTATCAGTGACGTAACTGTCTTACGGATACACAGTTTGGTTTATTTTGTTTAACGTCCTATTAACATCCAGTTAAGGAAGTGTCAGGTTTTTGAGGTAGAGGAAAGCCGGAGGACCCGGAGAAAAACCATCGGCCTACGGCCAGTACCAGGCAACTGCCCCATGTGGGATTCGAACTCGCGACCAAGAGGTGGAGGGCTAGTGATAAATTGCCGGGACACCTTAACCATTCAGTCATCGCGGCCGTTAACAATATATATAATACACTGTTGCATTATGTAGAATACACTGTTACACTATATAGAATACACTGTTACACTATATAGAATACACTATTACACTATATAGAATACACTGTTACACTATATAGAATACACTGTTACACTATGTAGAATACACTGTTACACTATATAGAATACACTGTTACACTATATAGAATACACTGTTACACTATATAGAATACACTGTTACACTATATAGAATACACTGTTACACTATATAGAATACACTGTTACACTATATAGAATACACTGTTACACTATGTAGAATACACTGTTGCATTATGTAGAATACACTGTTACACTATGTAGAATACACTGTTGCATTATGTAGAATACACTGTTACACTATATAGAATACACTGTTGCATTATGTAGAATACACTGTTGCATTATGTAGAATACACTGTTACACTATGTAGAATACACTGTTACACTATGTAGAATACACTGTTACACTATATAGAATACACTGTTACACTATATAGAATACACTGTTACACTATATAGAATACACTGTTACACTATATAGAATACACCGTTACACTATATAGAATACACCGTTACACTATATAGAATACACCGTTACACTTTATAGAATAAACTGTTACACTATATAGAATACACTGTTACACTATATAGAATACACTGTTACACTATATAGAATACACTGTTACACTATATAGAATACACTGTTACACTATATAGAATACACTGTTACACTATATAGAATACACTGTTACACTATATAGAATACACTGTTACACTATGTAGAATACACTGTAACACTATGTAGAATACACTGTTACACTATGTAGAATACACTGTTACACTACATAGAATACACTGTTACACTATATAGAATACACTGTTACACTATATAGAATACACTGTTACACTACATAGAATACACCGTTACACTATTTAGAATACACCGTTACACTTTGTAGAATACACTGTTACACTACATAGAATACACTGTTACACTATATAGAATACACTGTTACACTACATAGAATACACCGTTACACTATTTAGAATACACCGTTACACTTTGTAGAATACACTGTTACACTATATAGAATACACTGTTACACTATATAGAATACACCGTTACACTTTATAGAATACACTGTTACACTATATAGAATACACTGTTACACTATATAGAATACACTGTTACATTATATAGAATACACTGTTACACTATAAAGAATACACTGTTACACTTTATAGAATACACTGTTACACTACATAGAATACACTGTTACACAATGTAGAATACACTGTTACACTACATAGAGTACACTGTTACACTATGAAGAATACACTGTTACACTATATAGAATACACTGTTACACTACATAGAACACACTGTTACACAATGTAGAATACACTGTTACAATATGTAGAATACACTGTTATACTATGTAGAATACACTTTTACACTATATAGAATACACTGTTACACTATATAGAATACACTGTTACACTATATAGAATACACTGTTACACTATATAGAATACACTGTTACACAATGTAGAATACACTGTTTCAATATGTAGAATACACTGTTATACTATATAGAATACACTTACATTATGTGGAATACACTGTTACAATATGTAGAATACATTGTTACACTATATAGAATACACTGTTACATTATGTAGAATACACTGTTACATTATAAAGAATACACTGTTACACTTTATAGAATACACTGTTACACCATGTAGAATACACGGTTACACGTTATAGAATACACTGTTACACTTTATACACTGTATACATCAGTATAGCACTAAGTACAAGATAAGTCTGTGTAGTACAAGATAAGTCTGTGTAGTACAAGATAAGTCTGTGTAGAGGAGTGTGGAAGTGAAGTATTTAGTTTGTCATATTTTCAGCTCACATAGATGAGTAACAAGTGGCGAGGGAAACGATCGGTACATGTGAGGCTGCTCAACAGTTTAATGCTCGGTTTTGTTAAAACATTCTTTTGGTATTGTGAAATATCTAATTTGATTTTGAATGCTGTCGACGTTGACCTATATAGGACATGGTTTCGGGTATCGTGGGGTACCCAGTACTACTTTATACATAGCCCGCACAGCACAAATACAGATTCCCACAGTTGTCGCGTATAAACCGCGTATAAACTACACAAAGTAGTATGTATTTATAACACCCAAGGTAAGTGATACGCTTTGCCCTGTTTTAAATACATAAAATGTGTGCCTACGCTTGCAAAAGAAACAAAGTGATAGCAACTGTCTTGTTTTCCTAAACTGTACACTTATTTTTCCCTTATTTATCTGCCCTTATAGCCCAATAGAAAATAGGGTCTGTGATTTACAAAGAGGGAAACATTTACGTCGATCTATTGTAAAGATCCATTTATGACTGAGAATAAACTTTGTGTAGTGCGATCATTGTTTCCGTAAACATTACAAGGAAAAACAACATTCCTTGAGAAACACGATGCTCATATATACCATTACATTTTGTTTAGATTCATCGCTTAAATACATAGTTCGTATCACAAAGCATGCACTATTTTTTCGGCTTATGTTAAGTTCACATTTATAAACCTGCACGTAAAGATGTTTGTCCGTGATGTTACAAACATAAAATATATAAGGTTATATAGCTGATAATGATAGAAACAAAATCAGGATATATAATATATAGAGGATATTGAATGGTTTCCCGTTTAATATATCATATATTTCACTCGTATGACAGAATATCGATATTTTCACGAGCGCGAAGAACGAGTGAAAAATATCGAAATATTCTGTCATACGAGTGAAATATATGTATATTAAACGGGAAACCATCAAATTTTCTTTTTATTGCATTTTTATATGCTTAAAAACAAAATTTAAAGCAATGAAAAATCATTTGTTTCGAAAAGTGCGGGAATCAGTAGCATACATCATGACGTCATCTCTTTGTGACGTCACTCTACGTCAACTTGACGGCGCCATTTTGAAAGGACTGATCAACGCAATTCTAAGTAAAGCGTTTTCTGCTGTTATCGAATATGTGCATGAAAAGCTACCTCCAGTGAGCATTTTGTCAAGAATTTCAGAAATACAGCAAAATAACCAATCTATCTATCTTCGCTTCGATTGGAATAATTGGCAAGTTTCAATGAGGTGAATACAAAGGTTCGCTCTGATTGGTCGAAAAATGCTACAGTGAAAAGTTTTATTAATTTGATAGATTTCTATATTTCACTGGCAAACATGCACTAAATACAGGATATTGAATGGGTTCCCGTTTAATATAATATATATTTCACGAGTAAGACAGAATATCGATATTTTCACGAGTGCGAAGCATTCAGTTTTCTTTTTATTGCATTTCATGTACTTAAAAACAAAATGAAAAACATTGAAAAATTAATTGTGTCAAAAAGTGCTGAAATCAGAAATGACATCATCATCTCTTTGTGACGTAACTCCACGCCTACTGGATGGCGCCAACTTGAAAGGACTGATCAGCGCAATTTAAGCGTTTTCTGCTCTTATCGGATAATTTGTGCATAAATAGCTAACGTCAAGTGAGTATTTGTTAAAAACTAGTCTGAAAATTTCAGAAATACAGCAAAATAACCAATTAAGACTATTTTCGCTTCGATTGGAAAAATCGACAAGTTTCAATGAGGTGAATTCAAAGGTTCGTCCTGAATGGTCGAAAACAAAAAACTTACACAATTTTCACTGCAAAATCTTATATTTTCACTGCTCATCGTTGCAGTGATATACATTTTGTTAGGTTGATAAAGGCAAAAATGCAATAAATAGAGGTTACACAACAAGTGGTTGTTGTATATGGAAGTTTTTTTTTTTCAAAGTTACAAAAGACACGAGCTTTAGCGGGTGTCTTTTGTAACTTTGAAAAAATAACTTACGAGTGTGAAATAAATTCCATATCCAAAAATTACGAGTCGTGTGACCTGTTTCTACTTCAAAGATATCGGCTTGAATCACATGGGAACGTGGCCAAGTCAAATTTTGCGTATTCAAATAAGGTGTACAATTGAAACAAGACTGTGAGTAAACTTACAGGTACATGTGTTTACTAAAGTACCTTGTACTCGTAATCATAACAGTAACCAGAGAGTCAGCATTAGTTCTATGTGAATGTAATTAAATATTGTGTAAACAGTTCCTGAACTTGTGATATCGGGTAAATATTTGTACACAACTGTTTATTAATGCGAGGACAAAAATAGACCAGGCTATCCACACTAGGTGTGTCCATCGTCAGGGTCAGGGACAACAACAGACCAGGCTAGCCACACTAGGTGTGTCCATCGTCAGGGTCAGGGACAACAACAGACCAGGCTAGCCACACTAGGTGTGTCCATCGTCAGGGTCAGGGACAACAACAGACCAGGCTAGCCACACTAGGTGTGTCCATCGTCAGGGTCGGGGACAACAATAGACCAGGCTACTCACACTAGGTGTGTCCACATTAAGGGTCGGGGACAACAATAGATCAGGCTATCCACACTAGGTGTGTCCATCGTCAGGGTCGGGGACAACAATAGATCAGGCTATCCACACTAGGTGTGTCCATCGTCAGGGTCGGGGACAACAATAGACCAGGCTATCCACACTAGGTGTGTCCATCGTCAGGGTCGGGGACAACAATAGATCAGGCTATCCACACTAGGTGTATCCACCTTCAGGGTCGGGGACAACAATAGACCAGGCTAGCCACACTAGGTGTGTCCACATTAAGGGTCGGGGACAACAATAGATCAGGCTATCCACACTAGGGGTGTCCACCTTCAGGGTCGGGGACAACAATAGACCAGGCTATCCACACTAGGTGTGTCCACATTAAGGGTCGGGGACAACAATAGATCAGGCTAGCCACACTAGGTGTGTCCACCTTAAGGGCCGGGAACGAAAATATATCAGGCTATCCACACTAGGTGTGTCCAACGTCAGGGTTGGGGACAACAATAGACCAGGCTATCTACACTAGGTGTGTCCATCGTCAGGGTCGGGGACAACAATAGATCAGGCTATCCACACTAGGTGTGTCCATCGTCAGGGTCGGGGACAACAATAGATCAGGCTATCCACACTAGGTGTGTCCATCGTCAGGGTCGGGGAAAACAATAGACCAGGCTATCCACACTAGGTGTGTCCATCGTCAGGGTCGGGGACAACAATAGATCAGGCTATCCACACTAGGTGTGTCCACCTTCAGGGTCGGGGACAACAATAGACCAGGCTATCCACACTAGGTGTGTCCACCTTCAGGGTCGGGGACAACAATAGACCAGGCTAGCCACACTAGGTGTGTCCACATTAAGGGTCGGGGACAACAATAGATCAGGCTATCCACACTAGGTGTGTCCATCGTCAGGGTCGGGGACAACAATAGACCAGGCTATCCACACTAGGTGTGTCCACATTAAGGGTCGGGGACAACAATAGATAAGGCTAGCCACACTAGGTGTGTCCACCTTAAGGGCCGGGAACGAAAATATATCAGGCTTTCCACACTAGGTGTGTCCAACGTCAGGGTCGGGGACAACAATAGACCAGGCTATCCACACTAGGTGTTTCCACCTTAAGGGTCGGGGACAACAATAGACCAGGCTAGCCACACTAGGTGTGTCCATCGTCAGGGTCGGGGACAACAATAGATCAGGCTACCCACACTAGGTGTGTCCACCTTCAGGGTCGGGGACAACAATAGACCAGGCTATCCACACTAGGTGTGTCCATCGTCAGGGTCGGGGACAACAACAGACCAGGCTACCCACACTAGGTGTGTCCACCTTCAGGGTCGGGGACAACAATAGACCAGGCTATCCACACTAGGTGTGTCCACCTTCAGGGTCGGGGACAACAATAGACCAGGCTATCCACACTAGGTGTGTCCACCTTCAGGGTCGGGGACAACAATAGACCAGGCTATCCACACTAGGTGTGTCCACCGTCAGGGTCGGGGACAACAATAGACCAGGCTACTCACACTAGGTGTGTCCACCTTCAGGGTCGGGGACAAAAATAGACCAGGCTTCACAAACTAGGTGTGTCCACCTTCAGGGTCGGGGACAAAAATATACCAGGCTACCCACACTAGGTGTGTCCACCTTCAGGGTCGGGGACAAAAATAGACCAGGCTTCACAAACTAGGTGTGTCCACCTTCAGGGTCGGGGACAACAATAGATCAGGCTAGTCACACTAGGTGTGTCCACCTTCAGGGTCGGGGACAAAAATATACCAGGCTACCCACACTAGGTGTGTCCACCTTCAGGGTCGGGGACAACAATAGACAAGAGGCCCAGAGGGCCTGTATCGCTCACCTGGATTTCATGAGATATGAAACAAGAATGATGATTAAGTATATTTGTCACTGGTATTGCTATGTCAATATATCATAGGCATTTTACATGGGTACATGAGGTTTTTATGCCAAAAAATGCATTAATCCATGAAATGAAATTGACTTTTGACGCAACCCCGGATGCTACCACACAAATGTGAGCGATATCCATTGATTAGTTTCAGAAAAGATGTTGTTTAAACCAATTGACACCTTTTGACCCCGCCCTCTGCACCCCGGGGTCAGTTCCTTCCGTTATAAAATTTTGAATCCCTACCCAAAAGGATTCTACCAGTCAAATATGAGCTGTTTCATAGAAGAAGTTGTTCATATCAATTTAGCCAAATTGACCCTTTTTGGCCCCACCCCTCAGGCCCCAGGTAGGTCGGCCCCACCATTTGTACAATTTTGAATTCCGGCCCCAAAGGGATGCATGCTCACAGTCAAATATGAGCAATATCTATTGCTTGGTTTCAGAGGAGAAATTGTTCATATCAATTTAGCCAAATTGACCCCTTATGGCCCCGCCCCTCAGCACCCAGGGAGGTCGGCCCCATCATTTGTACAATTTTGAACCCTGACCCCAAAGGGATGCTCACAGTCAAATACGAACAATATCCTTGCTTGATTTCAGAGGAGAAGTTGTTCATATCAATTTAGCCAAATTGACCCCTCTTGGCCCCGCCCCTCAGGCCCCCGTTGGGTCAGCCTCACCATTTGTACAATTTTGAATACCCACCCCATAGTGCTGCTACCAGGCAAATATGAGCAATATCCATTGCTCGGTTTCAGAGAAGAAGTCGTATATATCAATAAAGCCCAATTGACCACATTTGGCCCCGCCCCTCAGGCCCCTGGGGGGTCAGCCCCACCATTTGTACAATTTTGAATTCCCGCCCTATAGTGATGCTACCAGGCAAATATGAGTGATATCCATTGCTTGGTTTCAGAGAAGAAGTCGTTAATATAAATATAGGTATATTGACCCATTTTGGCCCCGCCCTCAGGCCCCCAAGGGGTCAGCCCCACCATTTGTACAATTTTGAATCCTCACCCCATTGATGCTACCAGGCAAATAGGAGCGATATCCTTTGCTTGGTTTCAGAGAAGAAGTCGTTTATATTAATATAGCCAAATTGACCCCTTTTGGCCCCGCCCTCAGACCCCTGGGGGGTCAGCCCCACCATTTGTACAATTTTGAGTCCACACCCCATAGGGATCCTTCTGACAAAATTTCGTCAAATTCTGATTAGTGGTTATGAAGAATAAGTCAATTATTGACGGACGTACGACAGACGACGGACGGACGGACGACGGACGCGACGGTATGGCATAAGCTCACCTTGGTCCTTCGGACCAGGTGAGCTAGCCACACTAGGTGTACCAACGTCAGGGTTGGGGACAACAACAGACCAGGCTAGCCAGTAGCCACAATAGGTGTGTCCACCTTCAGGGTCGGGGACAACAATAGACCAGGCTAGCCACACTAGGTGTGTCCACCATCAGGGTCGGGGACAACAATAGATCAGGCTAGTCACACTAGGTGTGTCCACCATCAGGGTCGGGGACAACAATAGACCAGGCTAGCCACACTAGGTGTGTCCATCGTCAGGGTCGGGGACAACAACAGACCAGGCTAGCCACACTAGGTGTGTCCACCTTCAGGGTCGGGGACAACAACAGACCAGGCTAGCCACACTAGGTGTGTCCACCTTCAGGGTCGGGGACAACAATAGACCAGGCTAGCCACACTAGGTGTGTCCACCTTCAGAGTCGGGGACAACAATAGACCAGGCTAGCCACACTAGGTATGTCCACCTTCAGGGTCGGGGACAACAACAGTCCAGGCTAATCACACTAGGTGTGTCCACCTTCAGGGTCGGGAACAAAATATATCAGGCTAGCCACACTAGGTGTGTCCACCTTCAGTCTATATGGATACCCGTATACATATCCGTGACGTACTGGATGGATACCCGTATATAGATTCGTGAGGTACTGAATGGATACCCGTATATAGATCTCTGAGGTACTGAACGGATACCCGTATATAGATCCGTGAGGTACCGAATGGATACCCGTATATAGATCCGAGAGGTACTGAATGGATACCCGTATATAGATCCGTGAGGTACCGAATGTATACCCGTATACAGATCTGTGAGGTACTGATTAGATACCCATATATAGATAAGTGAGGTACTGAACGGATACCCGTATAGATCCGTGAGGTACCGAATGGATACCCGTATATAGATCTGTGATGTACTGAATGGATACCCGTATATAGATCTGTGAGGTACTGAACGGATACCCGTATATAGATCTGTGAGGTACCTAACGGATACCCAAATAAAAATATGTGAGGTACTGAATGGATACCCGTATATAGATCCGCGAGGTACCGAATGCATACCCGTATACAGATCTGTGAGGTACTGATTGGATACCCGTATATAGATCCGAGAGGTACTGAATGGATACCCGTATATAGATCCGAGAGGTACCGAATGGATACCCGTATATAGATCCGAGAGGTACTGAATGGATACGCGTATATAGATCCGTGAGGTACTGATTGGATACCCATATATAGATAAGTGAGGTACTGAATGGATACCCGTATATAGATCCGCGAGGCACCGAATGGATACCCGTATATAGATCCGCGAGTTACTGAATGGATACCCGTATATAGATCCGCGAGGTACCGAATGGATACCCGTATATAGATCCGCGATGTACCGAATGCATACCCATATACAGATCTGTGAGGTACTGATTGGATACCCGTATATAGATCCGAGAGGTACTGAATGGATACCCGTATATAGATCTGTGAGGTACTGAATGAATACCCGTATATAGATCCGAGAGGTACCGAATGGATACCCGTATATAGATATGTGAGGTACTGATTGGATACCTGTATATAGATCCGTGATGTTCTGAACGGATACCCGTATATAGATCCGTGAGGTACCCAATGGATACCCGTATATAGATCCGTGAGGTACCAAATAGATACCCGTATATAGATCCGTGAGGTACTGAATGGATACCCGTTTATAGATCCGAGAGGTACTGAATGGATACCCGTATATAGATCTGTGAGGTACTGAATGAATACCCGTATATAGATCCGCGAGTTACTGAATGGATACCCGTATATAGATCCGAGAGGTACTGAATTGATACCCGTTAATAGATCTGTGAGGTACTAAACGGATACCCGTATACAGATCTGTGAGGTACTGAATGGATACCCGTATATAGATCCGAGAGGTACTGAATGGATACCCGTATATAGATCCGTGAGGTACTGATTGGATACCCATATATAGATAAGTGAGGTACTGAATGGATACCCGTATATAGATCCGAGAGGTACCGAATGGATACCCGTTTATAGATCTGTGAGGTACTGAACGGATACCCGTATACAGATCTGTGAGGTACTGATTGGATACCCGTATATAGATCCGAGAGGTACTGAATCGATACCCGTATATAGATCTGTGAGGTACTGAATGAATACCCGTATATAGATCCGAGAGGTACCGAATGGATACCCGTATATAGATATGTGAGGTACTGATTGGATACCCGTATATAGATCCGAGAGGTACTGAATGGATACCCGTATATAGATCTGTGAGGTACTGAATGAATACCCGTATATAGATCCGAGAGGTACCGAATGGATACCCGTATATAGATATGTGAGGTACTGATTGGATACCCGTATATAGATCCATGAGGTACCGAATGGATACCCGTATATAGATAGATCTGTGAGGTACTGAATGAATACCCGTATATAGATCCATGAGGTACTGAATGGATACCCGTATATAGATCAGTTGGTAAGGCCACATAGAGAATAAATATTCGAACTTCAAATATTAAAAAATTCTTACATTTACATGTCTATCACATGATATAGCTACTTCAATCCCATAGGACGGCTACAAAATAAATAAGGGATTTTCAGATTGTCCAATAACAGGACAATAAACTCGAAGTTTACAACATTTCAAACAATAAATGCATGTTGTATTTGTGTAGCGTTCAAAGTGTATTAAGTGTATTAGAAACAAGTTGTTTCACAAAATGAGATTAAACATTCTCTCAACAGTACAGCAGTCTTACCTTTAAAACAGGGCCCATACTGAATACAGGGTCCATACTAAATACAGGGCCCATACTGAATACAGGGTCCATACTGAATACAGGACCCATACTGAATACAGGGTCCATATTGAATACAGGGTCCATACTGAATACATGGTCCATACTCAATACAGGGCCCATACTGAATACAGGGTCCATACTGAATACAGGGTCCATACTGAATAAAGGGCCCATACTGAATACAGGGCCCATACTGAATACAGGGCCCATACTGAATACATGGTCCATACTGAATACAGGGCCCATACTGAATACAGGGTCCATACTGAATACATGGTCCCTACTGAATACATGGTCCATACTGAATACAGGGTCCATACTGAATACAGGGTCCATACTGAATACAGGGTCCATACTGAATACAGGGCCCATACTGAATACATGGTCCATACTGAATACATGGTCCATACTGAATACAGGGTCCATACTGAATACAGGGTCCATACTCAATACAGGGTCCATACTGAATACAGGGCCCATACTGAATACATGGTCCATACTCAATACAGGGTCCATACTGAATACAGGGTCCATACTGAATACAGGGTCCATACTCAATACATGGTCCATACTGAATACAGTGCCTACAGTGAATGCAGGGCCCATACTGAATACAGGGCCCATACTGAATACAGGGCCCATACTGAATACATGGTCCATACTGAATACATGGTCCATACTGAATACAGGGTCCATACTGAATACAGGGTCCATACTGAATACAGGGTCCATACTGAATACAGGGCCCATACTGAATACATGGTCCATACTGAATACAGGGTCCATACTGAATACAGGGTCCATACTGAATACAGGGTCCATACTCAATACATGGTCCATACTGAATACAGTGCCTACAGTGAATGCAGGGCCCATACTGAATACAGGGTCCATACTGAATACACGGCCCATACTGAATACATGGTCCATACTGAATACAGGGCCCATACTGAATACATGGTCCATACTGAATACATGGTCCATACTGAATACAGGGCCCATACTGAATACATGGTCCATACTGAATACACGGCCCATACTCAATACATGGCCCATACTGAATAAAGGGTCCATAATGAATACATGGCCCATACTGAATACAGGGTCCATAATGAATACACGGCCCATACTGAATACAAGGCCCATACTGAATACATGGTCCATACTGAATACAGGGCCCATACTGAATACATGGTCCATACTGAATACACGGCCCATACTCAATATAGGGCCCATACTGACTACAGTGCCTATAGTGAATGCAGGGTCCATACTGAATACAGGGTCCATACTGAATACAGGGTCCATACTGAATACAGGGTCCATACTGACTATAGGTCCATGCTGAATACAAATACATACTGAATACAGGGCCCATACTGAATACATGGTCCATACTGAATACACGGCCCATACTCAATATAGGGCCCATACTGACTACAGTGCCTATAGTGAATGCAGGGTCCATACTGAATGCACGGCCCATACTGAATACAGGGTCCATACTGAATACAGGTCCAATACTGAATACAGGGCCCATACTGAATACAGGGTCCATATTGAATACACGGCCCATACTGAATACAGGGTCCATACTGAATACAGGGCCCATACTGAATACAGGGTCCATACTCAATACAGGGTCCATACTGAATACAGGGTCCATACTGAATACAGGGTCCATACTGAATACAGGGTCCATACTCAATACATGGTCCATACTAAATACAGGGTCCATACTCAATACAGGGTCCATACTCAATAAGGGTTTATGTACCAACTATTACTTTCTCAATTGACTTTCGTCAATACACCTTATAGAAGCACAAAGGCTAGAAAACTACTCCGGCGTCTATAGGACCAAACAAAGTCTGATTTCTGTCAACATATCGGGAAAATATATATTTGTTTCACCTCTTCACCTATCACGCACACATGTACAAAATATCTTGCATTGATTGACAATTCTGGGTCGGGAGATGGAGTATATTTTATAAGAGGATGTATGTGTGCTTTTGTAATGCTCTAAATATAGTATACTGGCGGCGACTCGCACAACCCGATATTGCTAAATCGTTCATATTCAGTTAGTGAAGCTAATAGGATAAAGTCAATTATTGGAAACCGTGCAGCTAGCATTAAGTCCACTGATGACGTCATATTAGAAAATAGATACGTCGTGATGTGACACATTGAAAAAAGGGCGAGGGTGCTCGAGATCGATCTGATGCTTTGATAGATAACACAACTCTCAAAAGATGTAATTTAATAAGCTAGAAATGAGAAACCCTACACACACGACATGAACAGATCGCTTGAATTGAATATCCAAATGTTAAAACCAGATGATAACTAAGATGGATTTATAGCGGAAAGATAAATTATAGATATAACACACGGACGATGGATTTTAATGATAGACGAGGGATTCGGATTCATAATTTAGAAAAAAAAACACAAAAAAAACCCATTACTAATCTAACTCCAAACAGATAAGACAACTGGTAAAATATGAGGAAAATAAAGATTAACACTCAAAACATTGTACATGTACATACGGACCAGGTGTTCCAGCAGGGTAAACGTGTCTACTTATTCAAAACATATACCTTGTTAATCTAAAGATCCGGTGGATGTTCATGTACTGAAAATATAGAGGATATGATAATTATACTTATATACAGAGACATATATATATATGTCTCTGTTATATATCACTAACATATACCTAACATATTGAAACCTATTGTACAAGTGTGAAAACTATACTTTATTATTGTAGTTTACATCTGTTGTGCGGTATATGAGGGTCATGGAAGTGAGCAGTGTTAAGCCTCACGTTGATGCACTATACGTGTTGTAAGTGTGTGATTTTATATTACCAAGTAATCGTCATTATCTGTGATATTTTATCGTGTTAACGTTGTGTTGGAAATATTATTCATTTATATGTAATTGTACGCGTGAACTATTGTTGTATGACAGATGTATGGTTTGTGAATGAAATTAATTATGTTTTATTTATGTATGTTTCAGAACGTGGGTTTTTGAGTAATAATAAAACCTTTGAAATCAAACGAACCCAGCGGCATTGTCATCATTTTAAGACATATTACACCCCGCTACAAATGGCGCCCACGTAGGGACACCTCCGTTAGACTGAGGGTCCGGAGACCGGAGGGTTTGCACTTGCCTGACGTGATCGTCGAATTCCAGTTTGGTCCGGAACTTTTGCACCCGGAACTTTTCAGCATGGTACTATGGGAAGGTGACACCGATATGTGAAACCGGATGTTGATGGTGGCACACATGTGAATGGACTTACGTTTTCATTTCGAACTAAATTGAACTTTATGACGGGAAAGGATATTAGTCAGTGACTCATTCATTATAGCATGGATTATTTATGTGTTTATTCTTGTATTCTATTTGGAATTTAGTGTTGTCATGTGTTTATTCCTGTATTATTCGTAAAATGTGTGGATCTGAATCGTGAATCTGAATGTGAGCATGGAAACTTCTACCTGTACCTGCCCTGCTTACCCGCTGTAGAAAGGTTAGTATCTTTGTATACTTAGTAAATCTTTTGCTGCATTGGTTCTTTATTTGTCGGTTTATCTATTCTTAGTTGGGTAGTTGATATTTTGCACTGACCAAGACACATTAACTGACATTACACTGTCGTGACTTCCATGTGATTATTATTTGTTGTTCAATCTGTGTTTGTGTGTTATATATGTTGAACTGCTGCGCTTGCGACACGCTTTTCTTTTCTGTTCGGAGTTTTCGGTTTTCGCGTAATACCCTGTAATCTAGATTGATTTACTTTAGTTTGTGTGTTATGTCAATTTGTTTTTTTATCAATGCCATCTAGACACATGCTTGCTTATATATGTAATTAGATTATCTTGTTGATTATTGTCTTGACATTGGTGAGTTATTTGCCCTTGATAAATTAGCTATTGATTATTTCCCTTTGCATAGTACTTGATTCTGTATATCTTTGAATCTATGAGTTTTTCTTTCAGATTTTGTGGATTTTCTTTCATTTAATTGATTTATTCGGTGTTAGAATTTATTGCTTTAGGTGTTTATACTTAGAAATATTTGTCGCTTTGACATTGTTTGTATCTTTTTGCATTTCAGATATTTTGTGGTTGTTTATTTTTGTGTAGGCTTTAGACTTGCTCTATTAATTTGAACCGTGTTTGCGTTTTCATTTCTTTTTCAATTTCAGCTTTGATTTTCAGATAAATTTGGACTTTGATTTATTGCTAGTGTTTATTTTCCTATACACATTTATATAATATTTTCTTGTGTATTATTACCTGTGTTTGGACTTTGATGAATTTTCTGTATTTATTTTTGATTTTCAGCTTATTTGGACTTTAAAATTTTCTTGAATTTATTTCCAGTTATCGGCATATTTGGACTTTGTTAGGTTTTTTTTGCAGTATTGGCTCTCATTTTTCACATTGGACTTCATGATTATATTACTTGTATTATTGTGCTTGTGTACTCTGTGTAATACTTCAACTATGGCGGATGCTGGGAAGCAAGCTGAACATTTGATGGAGGCTTTAGCAGCTATGAACCTTAAACCAGATCTAGAATCTAAGGATACTGCAGCTCAGTGGTTAACTGATCTTTTAGCGGGAGGAGCTAAAGCCAAGGTTGTGAAGCGTGAACCGATCCTCGATCTTTCCCAGGTGTTACAAGATCATCGAGATGATACAGTACCATCCAGCACACATAATACTTCATATTATGTGCCGAAGATTTCCATATTTTCAGGATCTCCACAAGTCCCTCATGGAGAGGTACCGTTTGAGCAATGGATCTATGAGGTTGAGATGTTACAACGAGATGGAATTTACAAGGATCAGGCTATTTTCCAAGCCGTGAGAAGATCTTTAAGAGGTGAAGCAGCAAATACAGCTAGAAGAATGGGATCTTCAGTTGCATTACAACAGGTGTTGGATAAGATGACTGGAAACTATGGAAACATTGCTGCTGCAGAGGATTTGCTTGCCAAATTTTATTCTGCTAAACAAGAAGATTCAGAGAGTGTGACATCTTGGGCCAGTAGACTTGAAGATATTTTGGATAGAGCTAAAACCCGATGTGAGCTTACCCAATCTCAGGTCACAGAGATGTTACGGACTAAGTTTTGGCGTGGACTTAAGAAGTCGCTACGTGATGTTACTGGTCACAAGTTTGATACTATTCAGGACTATGACAAACTTCGCATTGCTGTTAGGCAGATAGAGCAGGCCGACGCCTCACCAGAGAAGCCTAAACCTGTTAAGGTTGCCATACCACACAACGAGGACATTAAAGAAATGAAGGCTTTGGTAAAGGACCTTACGACTGAGATGTCTAAGCTGAAACAGGATTTAGTATCCTTACAGAAGAATAGGGAGTCAGGCCATGGTTGTCCACCTGCACGTGGATCTTATAAGGTACCTCAGGACTATAGGAGGCAGGACAAACCTTATAGAGGAGATAGTGATAGACCAGTATGCTGGAGATGTGGACAGCCAGGACACATCAAACGAGATTGTCGAGTGAATTTAGATCACAGCAGAAAGTCTTTAAACGCTCGGACGCCTACAGGCCTGGGGCACCAGTAGGCAGGATTGGACAACAGAGCCCTATCATGCAAGATGATCATGATGATACAGGTACAGCACTGGTTGGAGATTGCAGTGAGGAACAGTTAAAGATTTCTGGGGTGAATACTACCGCATTGTTGGATACTGGTTCAGCGGTCAGCACTGTTAGTCGTAACTTCTACGACAGTCATTTGAGCCATTTACCACTTCATTCTTTAAACGATGTTTTAGATATTGAGTGTGCTGGGGGAGAGGCATTGCCATATGATGGTTTTATACAGGCCGAGATAGAGACTACAATTGAGGGCCACAATACACCTTTACCAGGACTTCTATTGGTTGTACCAGACACCAGATATAATTCTAAGGTACCAATTCTAGTGGGGACCAACATATTGATGGATATCATGGACTCCTGTAAGCAAGTTTGTGGTGATAAGTTGATGAAAGGATCCTCACTCTCGACGCCTTGGTATATTACATTCAGATGCATTGCATTGCGTCAACAGAATTTGATTCGGAAAAAATTCTGTCTTGGTGTAGTAAAGAGTGCTGAAGGTACTGCAATTCAAGTTAAGCCCAATAGTCAAGTTACTATTAATGGCTATGTTGATCATCAAGTCGAGCATACACCCACCAGTGCTTACCTTACAACATCGAAGGAGTCGACATTAGTCGATGATTTGGATATATCGCCCAGTCTTATTCAGTACCATTATAGAGGAAATGGCGTTGTTCCTGTGACCATATCTAACATCACTGCCAGGAATGTTACCATACAGCCTCGTGCGGTGCTTTGTGAGATTCAGCCAGTGAAGGTCGAAGGATGTTTGCAAGATGTGGACACATCTGATGATACTGATGATTCTGTAGGCACGGATATGGAAGCCTTGATGCGACAGATGAAGTTTGATGATAGATTGTCTGAAGAGGAGTTTACAATTAGTAAACAGATGATTTCCAGTTTCCCCGATATATTTTCTAAAGGGGATATGGATCTTGGACACTCTAATGCTGTTCATCACCGTATTGAGCTCACAGATGAAGTGCCATTTAAACAACGCCATCGTCGTATTCCTCCTGCTATGCTCAGTGAAGTGCGTGATCACCTACATCAACTTTTGGACATAGGAGTTATTCGTCGCTCTCATTCACCTTGGGCCTCTGCAGTTGTATTGGTACGGAAGAAGGACGGACGACTGCGGATGTGCATCGACTACCGTCAGTTGAATCTTAGGACTGTAAAGGATTCTTATGCTCTTCCTAGGGTGGAGGAGATTTTAGATTCTTTATCAGGATGTGATTATTTTTCTACACTGGATATGAAGAGTGGTTACCATCAGGTCGAACTTCACGAGGAACATAAGTCAAGGACTGCTTTCACCATCGGACCGTTAGGATTCTATGAATTCAATAGGATGCCATTCGGGTTAGTGAATGCACCAGCGACTTACCAAAGATTGATGGAAGAGTGCCTTGGAGAGCTCCATACCACCATTTGCTTTGTCTATATAGACGACGTCATAGTGTTTTCCAAGACATTCGGTGAGCATATAGAGAGGTTAGAGTTAGTATTTGAGAAGATAAGGCACCATGGATTAAAGCTAGCTCCACAGAAATGCTCTTATTTCAAGAAGAAAGTGAAGTTTCTTGGTTTCGTTGTTTCTAAGGATGGTATAGAAGCAGATCCTGATAAGGTACAGAAGATAGTTGACTGGCCTAAGCCCTCTGGTCCGGATGATTTGAGACGTTTCTTGGGATTCTGTGGCTACTATCGTAAGTTTGTGGAAGGTTTTTCTGCCATCGTGAAGCCACTGAACGAGCTATTACCACCTACAAGGAAAAAAGACCATTCTACTAGGAGCAAGACTGCGTCAACTGTATGGAAATGGGAGAAAGAGCAGGAAACAGCGTTCCAGACCATGAAGAGTGTTTTATCCTCACCGCCCGTTCTTGGATATCCATTATATGACATCCCATTTGAAGTACATACAGACGCAAGTGGACATGGTCTTGGGGCGATCCTTTACCAGCAGCAGGATGGAAAACCGCGGGTCATTGCTTATGCAAGCAGAGGATTGACGAAATCTGAGCGGAATTATCCTGCCCATAAATTGGAATTTTTAGCTTTAAAGTGGGCAGTTACTGACAAATTTACGGATTACCTGTACGGAAGGAAGTTTACAGTTACCACCGACAACAATCCACTGACATATGTTTTAACGTCTGCCAAGTTGGATGCGACGGGACATAGATGGTTGGCTGCATTATCCGCGTTTGACTTCAACATCATCTACAAGCCAGGAAAGAACAATACAGATGCTGACATTATGTCTAGACTGCCATCCCACATTGAGGAGTCTACATCTGTTAAGGATATCCCTTTGGATTCTGTCAAGGCTATTTGCGGTGCAGTACAACAGCCAGTAGCCTGGATTGAGACCGTTTCCATGTCTACTTCAGTCATTGATGAGCAATTCATGGACTCTGGTCAGGATATTCAGGAGATGACTTCTAGAGATTGGAGACGAGCTCAGGACAGAGATCCAGTACTCCGGCAGATGTTATTTTATGTTCGGAATAACCAGAGGCCAGATAGAAGACAGTTAGATCCTGATCAGGAAACTTTGTTACGTTCCTTTGACAGATTAAAGATCGATAAGGGGGTGATTTATCGAGAAGTCATAGAAGATGGTACATCCAGAAAACAGCTGATATTACCTCCTGCTTTTCGGAAACAAGCCTTATATGGACTTCACAATTCTGTCGGACACCCCGGACGTGATAGGACATTGTCACTTATTCAGGAACGTTTTTATTGGCCAGGAATGACTCAGGACGTGGAGAGATGGGTGAAAAGGTGTCGACGCTGTATATTTAGGAAGGCAGTTACTCAGAAAGCGCCATTAGTGAATATCCAGACAACCCAGCCACTGGAGCTAGTGTGTATGGATTTCCTTACCTTGGAGTCATCTAAAGGAGGATTTCAGCATATACTGGTTGTGACGGATCACTTCACCAAGTACGCACAGGCCATTCCTACGAAAAATCAAACCGCTAAAACTACAGCTGAGACATTTTTCTACAACTTTGTTGTACATTACGGAATGCCTAGACGTATACACTCTGATCAAGGTGCCAATTTTGTTGGAAACTTAATTCACCAGCTATGCGCTATAGCCAACATCAAGAAGAGTAGGACTACGCCGTACCACCCAATGGGTAATGGAAGCTGTGAGAGGTTTAACCGGACGTTGCTAGGGATGTTGGGTACTTTGGACCCGAAGGATAAAGGAGACTGGAAAAGGCACGTCGGTCCTCTTGTTCATGCATACAACAGCATACGGCACGATAGCACAGGCTATTCTCCATTCTTTCTGATGTTTGGTAGACAACCTAGGTTACCCATCGACTTGGCATTCGGAATAGACATTGGAGGGAAGCATCAACCATTGTCCAAGTTTGTATCGTCTCTTCGCGAGAACCTGAAGAATGCCTATGACTCTGCAAGACGGTTTATGTCTACAGCTGCAGAACACCAGAAGAGGAATTACGACAGGAAGGCTAGAGCAGTTGCTTTACAGGATGGAGACATAGTTCTAGTTCGGATTATGGCATTTGAAGGAAAACACAAAATCTCCGACAAATGGGAAGATGATGAATACGTCGTGATTCGTCAGCCTAATCCAGATGTGCCTGTCTATGTCGTCCGCAAGTGTAATGGAGAAGGAAAAGAAAAGACATTGCACCGCAATTTGCTCTTGCCCATCGATTTCCTGCATGACACAGATGAAGTGAGTTTTGATGAGAAACCGGAGTCAACAACAAGAAAGAGGACATTGACCAAGCCAGAGGAGGAGGATATTGTTACTTTGGAGACCGCAGACAGCGACTCCGATGAAGATGTCGTCATTGATGATCCTGTAGAGGGCCCGCTATCAGAATTGGAGAATGGGATACCTTCACATCCCAAGGAGGATACTCCGGCGTCTGATAGACAAGAGTCTGCCCAGTCTGTTGATGGTGACGACTGTCATCCGACTGTGGTAGTGGACGAAGCTCCGCCTGGTGACGACCAAGTCTCGGGGAATGATGAGACTGGGGGTGTTTCAGTCCAGGATGATCAAGATGTGGTAGCACCAATTGCACCACGGGTACCAACGCCAGCTCCTAGAAGATCTACTAGAGCTAGGCAGCCTCCTTTGTGGCAGCAGTCAGGAGAGTTCGTGATGAACCAATTATGTCAAGGGATTTCATCGGATTGGTTCACGAGAGCAGAGTATTTACAACGTCTGGGTGAGCGTGGAGTACTTGCTCCTGATCGAGTATCAGATGCTCTCGTTAGAATCGTATGTGGAGATGTGATTTGTTAGATATATTGTTTCCAGCTGGACTGTTTTATTCTACATGTTTTAAATAGATATGTGTTTTTCTTAAACTTTCATATTCGCGCTCTTTTCTTTTGATTTTTATTTGAATGTACGTATGATTTGTGACATTGTGATATTTAGTAATGTATTTGATGCATAATGTACATGACTAGATTTTGTATTTATGATAAGTAAGATATTTCCCAACTTGTTTTAAGACGAGGACGTCTTTTTCGAACCAGGGGGAGTATGTAATAGGGTTATTTTTAATAAAGTGTTTGATATTTGTGAAATGTGTACATGTATATGTGTGATAATTATTAATAAAATATAATAAATATGTAAGGTATTTATTATTGAGGTATAAGGCCCTCGCGACCTTTTACCTGCGTCCGTGCATATATATATATTCGTTACCGGCGATCCCGTGCGCGTGTTTGTATATTGGTATGTGTATGTCTTTGTACCTGTGAGTATATTTCACTGACGAACGTGACATGTGACTGTAACAAAGTTGTTTGATTGGTTGAAAGTTCTTATCTGTGGTTTTAGTCTTTGTTTCTTTGTGTTTCGGGACATTTGAATTTCGACGTCATTGAAGCCGGAGCTACAAAATGTAGGTCTTCGAATTCATCTGTCACCATATAGAGTCGTATTCCTGTATTGGTAAGTTTGATATCTTTCTTTAGTTGTTTTGCCCTGTTCCTGTTTCTGTAAGAATGATATTTGAAAGTTATAAGTGATAAGATCATGTTTTCCATATTTTTAATACTTTGAATAAATATACGTATATGTACTGTACACGGTTATCGTACAGCAGAGATATTTTTTATAAATGTAATAGTGTTCATATTGAAACCTATTGTACAAGTGTGAAAACTATACTTTATTATTGTAGTTTACATCTGTTGTGCGGTATATGAGGGTCATGGAAGTGAGCAGTGTTAAGCCTCACGTTGATGCACTATACGTGTTGTAAGTGTGTGATTTTATATTACCAAGTAATCGTCATTATCTGTGATATTTTATCGTGTTAACGTTGTGTTGGAAATATTATTCATTTATATGTAATTGTACGCGTGAACTATTGTTGTATGACAGATGTATGGTTTGTGAATGAAATTAATTATGTTTTATTTATGTATGTTTCAGAACGTGGGTTTTTGAGTAATAATAAAACCTTTGAAATCAAACGAACCCAGCGGCATTGTCATCATTTTAAGACATATTACACCCCGCTACAAACATAAACGGAGTAATGAAGGATGATATTATCATATGTAACATATATATACATACTATTGATATTTCTCTCGGTACAACTACGACAGGAAATTCGAATCTATATCTTCAGATAGATTTGATTTTCCTGTCGTAGTTGTACAGAGAGAAATATATATGATATATGTACAATTCGTATTCATGTATGTAAATACATTGCGATCCAGGTATTCATATCATCTTATAGACGACGTCCACAATGATCATGTCAGGGTATCGGGCCGACCATCACTGCTTCGTTTGTTTAGTGAACACTATTTTTGTTCCATGTTCATCTGAATGGTGTTAGTGTTACATGCGTACTCAATGAAAACCTTAGTTGACGTGTATAGAATTGGTCCACTTGATACCAGCGATACACATTCTCACCTCTAGGTAGATTCTGTATACATTTTAACTACGGTAAACAAACCATATCGACTCTAATCCCTACAATAAAGTTGTACTGTACGGGGTTTTTCAACAGTGCTATTAGGAGTACACTACATTCGAAGGTTCACTCGATCACGATTGATATACAGTAACAACTACAGTTATGTATCTATTAACTAGCACACTGTATCATATACACTATGTGTTGGTGATCCGAAGATATAGATTTGAATTTCCTGTCGTAGTTGTACCGAGAGAAATATATATTATATATATACTAATATATAGATAATATATCAGAGGAAAGGAAGGATGGCATCATCGTATGTAACATATATATAGATAATATATCAGAGGAAAGGAAGGATGGCATCATCGTATGTAACATATATATAGATAATATATCAGAGGAAAGGAAGGATGGCATCATCGTATGTAACATATATATAGATAATATATCAGAGGAAAGGAAGGATGGCATCATCGTATAAAACATATATATAGATAATATATATCAGATGAAATGACGTTAAGCGTTCGTTTGTTTAGTGAACACTGTTTGTGTTCCATGTTCATCTGAATGGTGTTAGTTTACATGCGTACTCAATGAAAACCTTAGTTGACGTGTATAGAATTGGTCCACTTGATACCAGCGATACACATTCTCACCTCTAGGTAGATTCCGTATACATTTTAACTACGGTAAACAAACCCGTAAAGTACAACTTTATTGTAGGGATTAGAGTCGATACGGTTTGTTCAACAATGCTATTAGGAGTACACTACATTCGAAGGTTCACTCGATCACGATTGATATACAGTAACAGCTACAGAATAGGGATGTTTGACAGTACTACATGAAATCCAGCGAGATAACCTCTCATTAACATATCACTCTGTCATTATCAAGTTCTCGTTTTGAGAAAATGCGGCTAGTTAGAAAGATTTGACTTAAGACTTACACAGCTTTTAGATTTGACTTAAGACTTACACAGCTAGTAAGATTTGACTTAAAACTAACCAAGCTAGTAAGATTTGACTTAAGACTAACACAGCTAGTAAGATTTCACTTAAGACTTACACAGCTAGTAAGATTTGACTTAAGACTAACCAAGCTAGTAAGATTTGACTTAAGACTTACACAGCTAGTAAGATTTGACTTAAGACTTACACAGCAAGTAGATTTGACTTAAGACTTACACAGCTAGTAATATTTGACTTAAGACTTACACAGCTAGTAAGATTTGACTTAATACTTACCCAGCTAGTAAGATTTGACTTAAGACTAACCAAGCTTGTAAGATTTGACTTAAGACTTACACAGCTTGTAAGATTTGACTTAATACTTACCCAGCTAGTAAGATTTGACTTAAGACTTACCCAGCAAGTAAGCTTTGACTTAATACTTACACAGCTAGTAAGATTTGACTTAAGACTAACCAAGCTTGTAAGATTTGACTTAAGACTAACCAAGCTTGTAAGATTTGACTTAAGACTAACCAAGCAAGTAAGATTTGACTTAAGACTTACACAACTTGTAAGATTTGACTTAATACTTACACAGCTTGTAAGATTTGACTTAAGACTTACCCAGCTAGTAAGATTTGACTTAAGACTTACACAGCTAGTAAGATTTGACTTAAGACTTACACAGCAAGTAAGATTTGACTTAAGACTTACCCAGCAAGTAAGATTTGACTTAAGACTTACACAGCTAGTAAGATTTGACTTAAGACTAACCAAGCTTGTAAGATTTGACTTAAGACTTACACAGCTTGTAAGATTTGACTTAAGACTAACCAAGCAAGTAAGATTTGACTTAAGACTTACACAGCAAGTAAGATTTGACTTAAGACTTACACAGCTAGTAATATTTGACTTAAGACTTACACAGCTAGTAAGATTTGACTTAATACTTACCCAGCTAGTAAGATTTGACTTAAGACTTACACAGCTAGTAAGATTTGACTTAAGACTAACCAAGCTTGTAAGATTTGACTTAAGACTTACACAGCAAGTAAGATTTGACTTAAGACTTACACAGCTAGTAAGATTTGACTTAAGACTAACCAAGCTAGTAAGATTTGACTTAAGACTTACACAGTTAGTAAGATTTGACTTAAGACTTACACAGCTTGTAAGATTTGACTTAAGACTTACACAGCAAGTAAGATTTGACTTAAGACTTACACAGCTAGTAAGATTTGACTTAATACTTACACAGCAAGTAAGATTTGACTTAAGACTTACACAGCTAGTAATATTTGACTTAAGACTTACACAGCTAGTAAGATTTGACTTAATACTTACCCAGCTAGTAAGATTTGACTTAAGACTAACCAAGCTTGTAAGATTTGACTTAAGACTAACCAAGCTTGTAAGATTTGACTTAAGACTTACACAGCTAGTAAGATTTGACTTAATACTTACCCAGCAAGTAAGATTTGACTTAAGACTTACACAGCTAGTAAGATTTGACTTAAGACTAACCAAGCTTGAAAGATTTGACTTAAGACTAACCAAGCTTGTAAGATTTGACTTAAGACTTACCCAGCAAGTAAGATTTGACTTAAGACTAACCAAGCTTGTAAGATTTGACTTAAGACTAACCAAGCTTGTAAGATTTGACTTAAGACTTACCTTGTTAGCTCGGTGTCGTCGATGAAGCGGGGGATAATTCAGTCTTATTATTATTTTACTTTTTATGCACATGTTTATGTGTGTAAATCTCTTCGTTTGCGCCTACGTTTTATTGATTTGAAGTTAAGATTATGAGCTGGAGTTAAGTTTAGGGTTAGGGTTAGGGTTAGGGTTAGGGTTTGGAGTTAACATTACAGTTTGGAGTTGAGATTACGGTTTTGAATTAAGATCACGGTTTTGAATTAAGACCACGGTTTGTAGTTGGGATTATGGTTTGGAGTAAGATAATGGTTTGGAGTAAGATTATGGTTTGGAGTAAGATTATAGTTTGGAGTAAGATTATGGTTTGGAGTAAGATTATAGTTTGGAGTAAGATTATGGTTTGGAGTAAGATTATGGTTTGGAGTAAGATAATGGTTTGGAGTAAGATTATAGTTTGGAGTAAGATTATGGTTTGGAGTAAGATTATAGTTTGGAGTGAGATTATGGTTTGGAGTAAGATAATGGTTAGGAGTAAGATTATGGTTTGGAGTAAGATTATGGTTTGGAGTAGATTATGGTTAGGAGTAAGATTATGGTTTGGAGTAAGATTATGGTTTGGAGTAAGATTATAGTTTGGAGTAAGATTATGGTTTGGAGTAAGATTATGGTTTGGAGTAAGATTATGGTTTGGAGTAAGATTATGGTTTGTAGTAAGATTATGGTTTGGAGTAAGATTATGGTTTGGAGTAAGATTATGGTTTGGAGTAAGATTATAGTTTGGAGTAAGATTATGGTTTGGAGTAAGATTATAGTTTGGAGTAAGATTATGGTTTGGAGTAAGATTATAGTTTGGAGTAAGATTACATGTGTTCTCTCATTTAAGGCTGATAATAACATCATATATGCAAGTGTTTTATTATATAGGACTGACAAAATATCATTTATACAAGTTTTCTATTATATAGGGCTATGAATAACATCAATTATACAAGTGTTCTTTCATATTGGTCTCTCAATAATATCAATCATACAAGTGTTTTCTTATATAGGGCTGACAAAATATTATTCATACATGTGTTCTATTATATAGGGGTATCGATAATATAATTTATACAAGTGTTCTATTATATAGGGGTATCGATAATATCATTTATACAAGTGTTCTATTATATAGGGGTATCGATAATATCATTTATACAAGTGTTCTATTATATAGGGGTATCAATAGTATCATTTATACAAGTGTTCTATTATATAGGGGTATCGATAATATCATTTATACAAGTGTTCTATTATATAGGGGTATCAATAGTATCATTTATACAAGTGTTCTATTATATAGGGGTATCAATAGTATCATTTATACAAGTGTTCTATTATATAGGGGTATCAATAGTATCATTTATACAAGTGTTCTATTATATAGGGGTATCGATAATATCATTTATACAAGTGTTCTATTATATAGGGGTATCGATAATATCATTTATACAAGTGTTCTATTATATAGGGTATCGATAATATCATTTATACAAGTGTTCTATTATATAGGGGTATCGATAATATCATTTATACAAGTGTTCTATTATATAGGGGTATCAATAGTATCATTTATACAAGTGTTCTATTATATAGGGGTATCGATAATATCATTTATACAAGTGTTCTATTATATAGGGGTATCGATAATATCATTTATACAAGTGTTCTATTATATAGGGGTATCGATAATATCATTTATACAAGTGTTCTATTATATAGGGTATCGATAATATCATTTATACAAGTGTTCTATTATATAGGGGTATCGATAATATCATTTATACAAGTGTTCTATTATATAGGGGTATCAATAGTATCATTTATACAAGTGTTCTATTATATAGGGGTATCGATAATATCATTTATACAAGTGTTCTATTATATAGGGGTATCGATAATATCATTTATACAAGTGTTCTATTATATAGGGGTATCAATAGTATCATGTGTTCTATTATCTAAGGGTTAACTGTAATATTTATTTTACGTTATTGAGCAATAACACAAAAAACTGGGGTGTACTCTTTTCATAAACCGCGCGGTTTACGAAAAGAGTACACCCCAGTTTTTTTGTGTTATTGCTCAATAACGTAAAATAAATATTACAGTTAACCCTTAAATAATTTGATTTTGCTTGTAACAAGCATTTTCATTGGCTCAAAAAATTATGTTATTTTTCTGTTCCTGATGACAATTTCTTTGTTGCAATGTACTCTGGAACATGAATAAACCGGTTCCCTTCTCCGACTTCCACCAAACTAACGTCGATTTCGAAATAACCATCATGTCACATGGTGCGTCCTGTAAATTGGGCAGGGCGGAGATGTGGAATCTCGTTTTGTAACTTATAAACTGCCATTATTCTAAGCGTCCGGAAGGGAAAACAAGAAACGCGATGGCTGTATTGCTTTTCTCGCGCTAGTTAATTCATGTATCGTGTTGAACACTTGATATTTTCAATTTATTCCGTGGGATAAACAACAGAATTAATTAACCTAGAAACTATGTGATACACCTGTTATGCTGTGTTAAAACTTGTTTGACCATATTATATGTAATGTGTGCAACCTGAAATTGGGGATGACCATGTGACCAAAACCATTTTAGGATAATATAAAACAAAAATAACACTATTTGAGACATTTCTAAATCTGTTTTCAGTCTTCATAGCTTTTTATCTTGTTCGAATCTTACTTATTATATCCCTACCCTCTCTCAGTCGTAACACATGGTAGGTGAACCTTACTTGAATACACTTATTATATACGCTTGCTAAGACGTTTTGAGTGCTCTGCTTGAATACTTTTTGTGATGTGTTTATCGCAGTGGCCATATACCTTCTCCCACACAGACTCCAAACTTTAAGGCCTGTATCTCTTGCTTACACCTACACAATGTAACACCAGCACTCATGTATGTAGGAAGAATTCAACTTACCGTGTAGTCGAAAAAAGCTACCTCCAGAAGACGTCGCAAAACGATTATTTGTTTGTAATTCCGAGCTCATAAACAATTGTTTAAATCGTTAACTGCCCCCGAGATAGCCACTTATAGTCATGCTGAAAGTGAACTGTTAGGGTGACGGTCGTGTATCTGTGAAGCACATACGAGTACACACACACACCTCGTCTGCCAGGAGGCGCTGCCAACCGTGACGACACACAACAGGTACATTCGATATTTATCGATTGTTGTCCATCTCGGTACAAAACCTTCTCCAAATATAGCTGTAATTACTGGACAGCTTTCAGAAGAATGTCCTATGTCTTCTGTGTTTGTTTACATGTTACGCTTGAAGTGAATTTGCAGTTCAACTCGTAAATAAATGGCACAATAAAATGACGTCGATGATGAGTACTGACAATGCCCCCTCTTTCTGTCTGTCTCTCCCTCTCTATCCCCACTCTGTCTGTCTGTCCGTCTCTCTCCCTCACGATATATAAACACAAACAATTCTAGAAAAAACAATAACTCACAGTAAGATTACACAATCTTAGTTTTGATAGGCCTAGTTATTATCAGAAAGAAGACACTCTGAATTACATTTCTTCGCTACTAGACTATAATGTCTTTTAATTGGTCCTAAACTTACAAGTAAATGGCGAATGTTGGCCAAAAACTTCAACCACGTGACAGCTAAAGAGTTGGAGGAATCTGGGAGCAGGCTATTCCTCCAGACTCAAAAGTTGATACTATGATGTGATGTAAAATGATATAGACTTTCCAAAAAAGCAGAGCAATCTGTTGTCTACCAGAAAAATCGCCAGCACCTCTGCATGTCGTTGTCGAAGTCTTGACGAATTTGAGAACGAGTCTGCAATATAAAACAGGAAAACCGAAAGCAGAAAAGGTGTGAAAATGGGGAGGGAGGGTCGGGGATTTGTCTTTCTCAGTAGCCTTTCGAAATATGTCTGCCGGATATACACTGTGCAATGGAGGATAACTCCAAAATGAGGGGAGGTAACTCTGCACAAAGCAATGAATAGCTCTAGGAATACTGCATGTAGCCGTATAATTCATGTGCATACTAGAAAAAGGATTGTATAAATGGGTATCAAACTAGCCCCAAAATTAATAAACCGGTCTTCATATGATTAATTGAATTATATTTAAGAAATATTTTTTTATTATTTCATCATTACTAAATACATTTTGATGATTTTTGTTGTCCTATTACAAACTGTGTTTGAGTGAATACCGTTAAAACAAGGGTACCCTACGCGGTTTCCTGATCCAAGTGTACAAGGTCAGCGATACTAGGGACATCTTACAGCTGTTATGTGTACAAGGTCAGCGATACTAGGGACATCTTACAGCTGTTATTTGTACAAGGTCAGTGATACTAGGGACATCTTACAGCTGTCATGTGTACAAGGTCAGTGATACTAGGGACATCTTACAGCTGTCATGTGTACAAGGTCAGTGATACTAGGGACATCTTACAGCTGTTATTTGTACAAGGTCAGCGATACTAGGGACATCTTACAGCTGTTATGTGTACAAGGTCAGCGATTCAAGGGACATCTTACAGCTGTTATGTGTACAAGGTCAGCGATACTAGGGACATCTTACAGCTGTTATTTGTACAATGTCAGCGATACTAGGGACATCTTACAGCTGTCATGTGTACAATGTCAGCGATACTAGGGACATCTTACAGCTGTCATGTGTACAATGTCAGCGATACTAGGGACATCTTACAGCTGTCATGTGTACAATGTCAGTGATTCAAGGGACATCTTACAGCTGTTATTTGTAGAAGGTCAGCGATACTAGGGACATCTTACAGCTGTCATGTGTACAATGTCAGTGATACTAGGGACATCTTACAGATGTTATTTGTACAAGGTCAGCGATACTAGAGACATCTTACAACTGTTACGTTCTATCAGGTCTCAAATACAGAAGGTTCTTTTGTACAGGTCATCGCACAAGGCAGGAAATCACATGACGCTTATATATTCGTTGTGGACAAAACACATACCCGGGCACAAATGAATTAATTACCATCGCGACTTATTTGTAATGAGTTGCTGCCATATCAACACATAGACAGGGAGAAGTTTAAACAGAAAGTTTTGAAGTTGGCCCAAGAGTCTATCATGGCGGGACATCTTGCAGCCAGGCGGAGTTTTATTGGCCGGGAGTACAGGCAGACGTCATCCGCTTTTGTAGGTCATGCGATGATTGAGGACCTATCCGAGAGGAAGAGTTGCAAAAGCACCACATGGAAGTATGCCACTCGCCGAAACTCCGTTCAAGCGAGTTGCCATGGACACTGTAGGGCCTTTGCAACCTGCCACTGATAGGATTAACCGGTATATTCGTACAGTCGCCGATTATGCTACAAGATATCCGGAAGCAGTCGCACTTAACGGAATCGAGTCAGAACGTGTAGCAGACAGATAAGGTTTTGGTACTGCTGCCGACGAAGGCAAACAAGTTGCTACTTCAGTGGAGAGGTCCTTATGATGTCGTCGACAACCGATTATACAGTCCATCTGGATGGCAAGATAAAAGTCCTTTACATGAATCTACTTAGGAAGTAGGTGGAACCAAAGCTAGGGAGTGACGTAGGAGGATTTTTAGCCTGTGTGATGACGGCTGTGTTGGATGAGAGCAACCAGGGAGATGAGATGAACCATAACAGAAGTATAGAAGTGTGGCCTGATGACAGGAGAAAGGAAACTCTAGATAATGTAGTCGTGTGCAAAGACCTCACAGATGACCAACAGTGTGATATACGAGGACTCATAGAGGAGTTTGAGGATGTACTGACTGATGTCCCTGGAAGCGCCAACTTGAGTGAACATGAGATCCATACCACTACATCAGATCCAGTTCGGATCAAGTCATAGCCTTTACCATACAATACTAATGAGGTCATCAACGAAGAAGTTGGAAAGATGTTGGAGATGAATATTATCGAGCCATCATCTTCACTTTCTACATCATCTTTCGTAATGGTAAAGAAGAAGGGCGGATCCAATAGGTTCTTTAAAGATTTCCTTGGATTCAACCGTATGACTATATTTGATGCGGAACCAATGCCTAACACAGATGACATTTTCGCACGTTTGGGAAACGCCAGGTATTTTTCCACGTTGGACCTCAGTAAAGATTACTGGCAAGTTTCATTATCAACTGAAGCGAAAGAGATGACTGCTCTCACGAGACAACAGGGATTTTTTCAGTTTCGGATAATGCCATTCGGACTTGTCAACGCACCAGCGACTTTCAGTCGTTTAATGAGAAAACTTCTCCGGGAAATGGAACACTGGACAACTTTGTTGATGATGTTATTATTTATTGAAATATAGAAATGTATCAAACTAATAAAACATATTTTCACTGCAACGATAAGCAGTGAAAACATAAGGTTTTGCAGTGAGAAATTAAAGATTTTGTAGTAAAAATATAAGTTTTTCGTTTTTGACCAATTAGAGTGTGAACCTTTGTATTCACCTCATTGAACAGATAAATTGGTTATTTTGCTGTATTTCTGAAATATTCAGACTAGTTTTTGACAAAACATTCACTTGACGTTTGCTATTCATGCACAGATTCTTCGATAGTAGCAGAAAACGCTTAAATATATGCATTGATCAGTCCTTTCAAAATGGTGGCGTCAAGTTGACTTGGAGTAACGTCACAAATAGATGACGTCATGAATTATGCTGCTGATTTTCGCACTTTTTGACACTTTAGATGTTTTTAATTTTGTTTTTAAATATATCAAATGCAATAACAGGAAAATTGAATGGTTTCCCGTTTAATATAACATATATTTCACTCGTATGACAGAATATTTCGACATATTGAACGGGAAAACATTCAATATCCTCTATACACACAGATACATCGGAAGAGCATATGGGAGTTTTAAGAGGGCTATTTTCTCGCTTGAGGAACACTGGGCTAACTGTGAGACCGACCAAGTGTGCCATGTCATTTGTGAGTTTGTCATATTTGGGACATATCGTGGGAGAGAGAAAGACTGCAACTGGAGAACGACAACGTTGAGGCGATCGCTAACGCGCCAAGACCGAAGACCAAGAAACAAGTTACGTTATTTCTTGGACTGGCGGGTTTATATCAGCGATTTATCCCCAATTTTACATCTTTTGTAGTATCATTTATAGATCTTACGAAGAAAGGTGCACCAAATAAAGTGTAATAGCGGGAAATCCATAAGCGAGCTTATAACGCTTCGAAGAAACTTCTGACAGCAAAACCAGTTCCCCAACTGCCGGGTTTAGAACAGGATTTCATCCCAAGAACTGATGCGTCTTACACCGGACTGTGAGCCGTGCTGTTACAAGACGAAAATGGACAAATGATGCCAATAGCTTATGGCAGTCGGAAACTTTTCCCAAGGGAACAGAACTAAGTGGTCATCAAAAAGGAATGTCTAGGGAAACCGTTGGGAATACAGAAGTTCGAGTCGTACATATCCGGAAGGGAATCCAAGAAGAGGAGAAAGATGATAATGTACTGTAATATGTTCAGTAGCAGTTTATATAATTATACATAGAATCTGTAAATAATCATATCTACATGTACACATGTTAGCTAATTTGCCAGTAATTAGATAGACCTCGGTTCTCTAAACAATTGGATGTTATCTATATCGTGTTCATGTAATACTGGTTGTATCCAATTATCTTCTTTAATGTGGTGTTTACATGTAGACTTCAGGTCACGAAACCCCATAACCATAGTAAGTTAGGGGAAATCTATCTGTCCGGCCGATGCACATTATGATTATTATAAAAGAGTAGCCTTCGATTCATACCTATGTCATTCCTTCCCGTGCTTTGCACGGACACGGTCGCTCCTCCCGTCTTCGAACGGACACATCATATACCTACCTGCATCAATAAACAGAGGAACCACCAATCTACGACTTCGTCATTATTCAACTCTACAACTACTACAACTACATCTTCACAACCACAATGGGGCCACGGTGGCCGAGTGGTTAAGGTGTCCCGACACTTTAACACTAGCCCTCCACCTCTGGGTTGCGGGTTCGAAACCTACGTGGGGCAGTTGCCAGGTACTGACCGTAGGCCGGTGGTTTTTCTCCGGGTACTCCGGCTTTCCTCCACCTCCAAAACCTGGCACGTCCTTAAATGACCCTGGCTGTTAATAGGACGTTAAACAAAAACAAACAAACAAAAATTCACAACCACAAAATACTTAGGATTATTATATTTTAATACAGAGCTTAGCGTGTCATGTCAGTAGTGAGGGGACGTATCGGAGTACGACTTGTCTAGGAGAGATACAGGGTGCAATGGCGTTGTTGTTCGTCGGTGCCTAGTGGAACCTGTGCAGATGACGGATCGTACTAAGACTTGTACTTTGGCTGATAGTTCGAAGCTAGTTGTGCCAATATTGAGGAGTTGGAGGTGGATACACCGTACTTAAGAGGCATCATAGAAGCAGTGATACTCGACACACCGTTATACGAATTGATCGGAGGAAACGTTAGCTAATCAATCTGTAATTTTACTAGTAAACACACATGTATACTATCTCTTAAACATTTAAACCATTCCATAGAAAACGCAGAAGTACTTAACGACTATTTTACCTCAAAAACAACTTCAGCAGGCACTAGACGATCAACCAAATGTTCTAAATACACCATCCTATCATCTACATTCAATACATATAACTGAACAGGACATTGAAGACCAAGTCAAGTCACGCTGGTAAATGAAAATGAGCCATCAGGCCCAGATGAAATACCCCCGAAAGTTATTAAAAACCTGAAGAGTTTAGTAAATCCCCTGTATCTCCGCATAAGTAAAACAATTGAAACAGGCAATATACCAAATAAATGAAAAATGACTAACGTGAGTGTTCAGTGTATAAGGGATCTGGGAAACAAAGTGACATGTAATTATCGACCTACGAGGGATGATTGATATGTTGTGAGCCTCGTGTTGAAGGAGGTACTCAAGGATGTTCTTTTTAAGTCCAACTATTCTCTGACTATATAGGGCCGTGTAAATTCATATCGACGAGGTAGCACTCTAAAGTAAACAAGACAATCGGCTTTTGCAAAATGGACAAAATCGTGGAAATAGCAGTGATCCAATATTTGCATAAAAAGGTTTAGCACCGAAGGATATCCATAATGATATGGTAGCAACACTAGGGAAAGATGTCCCTTCATATGCTACAGTGAAACGGTAAGTGGTGGAATTCAAGCGCGGCCGACAGAGCCTTGAGGATGACCTCCGTCCTGGAACGCCTGTCAAAGATGTATTCCCGGAAATGGCCAATAAATGTCTTTATATTATGACTGACAGACGAGTCACAGAAATAAATATATAGCCAATAGAGTGAGCATTTCAAGGAAAGAGTACATTCCATTCCGACCGAGGATCTTCTAATGAGAAAGCTTTCGGCCCTATGGGTATCCTGCCAATTTTCTTCAGAGATTTGTCACTAAGGATGAAACATGGCTCCATCATTTTATCCCAGAGGCCAAACAATAATCGAAACAATGGAAGCACTCTGGCTTTCCTCCGCTAAAGAAGGCAAAAATTGTTCTATCAGCTGGGAAGGCTATGGCCTCGGTTTTCCTGGATGCAGATGGTATTCTGCTGATAGATTATCTCAAAAAAGGACAAACAATCAATGACACATACTATGCTTCTCTTCTGAGGCTGTTACGGAAAAATATCAAACTTAAGCGCCGGGGAAAGCTCACTGAAGGTGTTTTATTCCATCATGACAATGCCCCTGTTCACAAGTCTGTCATTGCCATGGCTGCCATTCACGATTGTGGCTTTAAATTGATTGAGAGTCCGCCTTATTCACCTACTCTCAATCAATCAGACCTTCATCTATTTCCAAAACTGAAAACAGCTCTTTCAGGCACCCATTTTCATTCCGATGATGACGTCATGCATGTAGTGGTTGACTTTCTGAACAGCCAAGAAAATGGGTTCTATAAAAGTGACATTGAGGCCCTTAAACACCGCTGGGAAAGGTGTATAGATACTGAAGAGGATTATGTTGAAAAATATAACAATGTGTCCGGCAAAATTCAAATCCTTCAATATGAGGCTCACAACATATCAATCAGCCCTCCTATGTACTCCATTTCCTTGCCGACGTCACTAATAATGGTGACTTCCTAGTCTAAAATGCTTTCTCCCGCGTTTAGAATATGTTCTGCAGCCATGCCATGTATGTGCTACAGCCATTTTGATATCTTCTTGAGGTAACAGCTGACTTGTCTGTTTGGCAACAATCAGTAATGAAATCCACACCCAGTCTGCATGTTTTTTAGACAAAGCCGTATAGTATTCTTTTGAGTCCGGATATGACGCGACAGGTGGCGTTACGTGTCAAGATGAAGTATGTGATTGTGGTCAATGTAGCGGTAAATGCAAAATACAGGTATGCAGTTAAAAACGAGCCAAAGTTAAGATTGAATGCAAGTTGAAAAAGTCGATGTATCTTTTCAAATGACACATTAATAAAATTATATTCCTGATTCAAATGCGGTCTTATTATCATCAAAAATGATTCAAACTAATATAATTTTGTTATCCGTGCTGAAACGCATTAGTTTAATTTTTCTTTCACCAGCAATTTCACATTATAACCACCAGCATTAAAACTATGCCGCTTATCTTTTTTAAAGACATTTCTTGTTTATATATATAATATCCACTCCATATGTTTATTAATCAGAACAACCCCTACAGACCCAACAAACACACTTTAAATTTCCTAAGGGACTTGGTTCACACAGAGACTTGTATATCAGGGAGACTGGTAACAGTCTATATATCTTACCAAATATCACCTATGCCCGGAAGTATCAGAGTGCCTCGTTCTGAAACCCAGGTGACACCGAATTCGCCGCCATATTGGCTGCATCGCCTCGTAGCGTTTCGAAACACACTGGGATTTAAAGCCTATTTTGTGGCGAAATAGACCGACATTAAACGCAAGTCACACGTTTGATTTCTGGTTTGGTATAATTTAACAAATCGGTGTAAAGTTTGCGTTATTTCATTGATGTTATGAGAGGTAAATTTGTCTTCAAATTAAGGTCGATATACAAAGATACAAAAACTCGTATCGTGCAGTGGGTAAAAATTACCAAAACGGTCCAGGATACTCCTTTTTTTCTAGTGAAGTGAAATTTAATCTGTTGAATGCTAATTTTACTTGACATTTCATACACTGTTCTTCTTAATTTCAAATCGGTCAGACGTTTAGAAAATACTTTATTTTATATCAGAAATCGGGCACTTTCACGTGACGAGGAAGACACAAATTAGCATGTTATTCAAGCTTTGAGTCAAAATTTCCCAAAAGGTCCTGGATATTTCTTTTTTCTAGTGAAGTGAAATTTTATCTGTTGAATGCTATATTTTATTTGACATTTCATACATTGTTGTTTTTAATTTCAAATCGGTCAGACGTTTAGAAAATACTTTATTTTATATCAGAAAACGGACACTTTCACGTGATGAGAAAGACAAAAATTAACACGCTACTAAGTGATGGGTCAAAATTACCAAAACGGTCCAGGATACTTCTTTTTTTCTAGTGAAGTGAACTTTAATCTGTTGAATGCTATATTTTACTTGACATTTCATACATTGTTGTTCTTAATTTCAAATCGGTCAGACGTTTAGAAAATACTTTATTTTATATCAGAAAACGGACACTTTGACGTGATGAGGAAGACACAAATTAACACGCTACTAAGTGATAAACATTCTTCTTAATCTCTTAATTCTCAAAATGACCAAAACGGTCTTAAATACTGTTTTTTCTAGGGAAGTGAATTCGAAGTTGTATCTGTTAACTGATATATTTTCCTTGAGATTTCATACAAGGATGCTCTTAATTTCAAACTGATTATTACCAGGGACGTATAATAATATATATATATATATGTCCCTGTTATTACAAATACACCATTTTATATATTAAAAAATGGACACTTTTAACACAATACTTATTGATTTACCATAAAATTGATTCATTGTGAATGTGAAAAATGCGTCTGCTCGTTGCGTCCTGTGCAACGGTATGTACGTTAATTGACCACTTCCAGCTAGATGTCACCATATTAACACCCCTAACCCCACCCCCTCCGGCCATGGACGGTTTACCTACAGCTTATACATAATAATAATTAAATAAGTATTTATATAATAATCCGAATTTTTATGTTAATGACCGTAGGGACTAAACAACAACTGTTCTGAAAACGTATTGAAAAAACTAGATGATCTGACCACACGGGAACATTGTACGATGTTTACTTGCCGAAATATACGCAATTTAATTCTAATCCAAACCGCCACACAGCTTCAGGTCGCCATCTTTGTTCAGATCAAAGCATCTGTGCGTTTGAAAGAGTCAGTATTGCAAAGCTTCTAAACGATCTTGTGATGCAAATTTTAAGATTGTAATAGAAACGAAATATGAGTTTGAAAATAATTTGATTTCAAATACTTATGCGTTAGGTTAGCGAATCATAGCATTTAATTACGATGAAACTTTGATGTTGAACTCAATACTGATCACAATGATTTTATATAGACATTTTTTTATTTCTTTCGCATCATTTCATTTTAAGTGGCGATTTAGATTTCCCAATAAATGCGCGGGAAATGAATTTGATGACGTAACCGGAAGCCCACATGCTATTAGAACGTGACCCGGAAAACATGACGATAATAAAACAGAAGATCATTGAACAATACCTGATTATTCTCGCATTTTTTGAGACATCAATATGCTAAAATACAAAGGAAGGTAACACTGATTTTGTTCATAGCTATCGTATCAAGTAAAACGAACGTTTATTGCGAAAATAGCAGTATTTGCTTCACGTAGTTGGGCTAGACCTACTTTCGTTTTAACAGTTTTCAGATATATGAACCATAGTCGATCTAGTTACTTATCCGCGGGATTGGTCTATCAAGAATATTTGTACTTCTCATGTACAGTGCATCTTTGTTTAAATTTGTCTGGTCTGCAGGTCTGATCTGACTACCCTCAACTGACCCTGACACAGGGCCACGTTACATGTAATATCGTATCCTTTTGTAAACACTGCATAATAATTTAAATGTCTGTATCCACGGCAGATTCGTCTGGATGACTACAATTTTCTACCTTCTGGCAGAGACGTGCATATGATATACACGTCTCTGCTTCTGGGACGTTGTGTCTCAACCCCCTGTATTGACTTCATACTTATGTTTACCATATGACTCGAGCTCATAACCTGTCTTTCTTCTCTATGACTCACAACCTGTCACAGGTTTACTGGTCATGGGTTACAGAGCAAACGGCATACATGCCATACTTTCAGGAGACCAATATCAAAGATTGATGATTATTTTAAGGGGGTTTTACCTAAAATTAGGGACATTTTTACTCAATTTTAAAGCAAATTAAGCAATAAAATAATTTTGAAAGTGGGAAAGAATATTTATATTTATTTTGGATATTAATCATACTGTTTATGCAAACAACAAAAACGGACATATATGTGCATGTATCAAATGTGTCACAGATTTAAATAAGTCATAGGTAAACAGACATGTAACAGGAGAAAGAGAAAATGTAGTAGTGAGACCGGGGTTCGAACCCAGGACCCCTCCAAATTCTAGATGAACACTCTACCACTGAGCTATCTGGTCGCCGATGATCAACCCAGTCCAGTTCCGCAACATCCCTCCCTCCTTTTATCAAGTCTTCACACCCAAAGACAACAGGTTCGGATATCCTGTTGCTTTAGCATCCTCCCAATGCTTTAAACAAGGATTTGCAGGCTCGCAAAATATGTAACAGGAGAAAGATAGTAGCCAGACCAGGGTTCAAACTCGAGACCCTGCAAACTCTAGACGTACAGTACTACACTCGACCACTGAGCTATGTACCTGGTCATTGATTGATGATTTATTCATTTTCATGAAATAATCCCAAATTGGCTGAGAGGATGATAAAATTTATTTCCATCAATGCCTCCACTACGGATCGAACATGCAAACTCTGGATAACTACTCTTCTGCTCAACCAACACACATATACTCAATATCAAAATAAATGTTTGGTTATGTATTGTTAAACCCCCCACACCTTTCAACAGCTGGTGTCCTTTATAATTATGGACGGCCTTCCCCGATAGTGACATGCATGTGTGTGATGAATGTGTGCATTAATACATGTTTCAGGAGTCTGCGGTATGTTCGTGTTTGTCTCATATCCATGTGGTATTAATGTGAAAAACTAAATTTTTTTAAAAATTGTTCCAGCACTGACAACCTAAGTATGTCTTTCCCTTTAGGTTAAGAAGTTAGTTATCAATTATCTTTCATTTGATCATATAAAAACAGAGAATATTTCCCCAAATATTATGTATATGTACCTTGTATTACTGACCCGGATGTTTAAACAGGAATGGACTACACATTCAATTTCTTATCAAGTATTTGCATAACAATAAAAACACTGAATTTTTTTGGGAAAAAAAGCATTCAAGATTTTTTTAAGGGTCATTCGGGTTAGTAGAGACAAAGTTTTTACTGTATTTGGCCTATTAGTCTAAGTCATGAAAATGTGAAATTAAAAAAGGAAAACTTTGGTTATTGAAGATCAGAGAAATGTCAACAACAAATTCAAAAAGAAAAGTATGGTTTTTTTCAGTCAGTTCTGAATGATGGCCTGTGTAAGCACGGTATGAAGATGTAAAATTAAGTTCATTTTACACAATTACCAGCTTTGATTGTCTAAATTAAGTTCATCTTGTTTGCAACAACTTTTTAAGTCATGTAAATATATAAAAGAATATGATTCTTCATCTTGACAACTTGACTACAGTGAGAATTTAGCTTTCAAAATACATTGCGCTCCACACCATATTGTTTGTAGACATGTTTCTGTGACATTTTCACAATTAATTAATTTCTTCATTAGAATACTACTGTGTTATATATTTCTTGAATCCACTCGAACATAGAAATATTTCTTTCATTTCCCAAATCTGTAATTGAAATAATTGTATAATATACATGTATGTGTTTGCAGTAATAAGAAAATATTTTTTTTAAACATTCATATTAACATCTTTGCTGTATCAATCCAAAAATACTTGTTGACATATACTGCATTACTTTTGTTCTGATTTCAATACACAGAATGTCAGATTTTATTAATCAATAGATCTGGCAACCTCACCTTCTAACAGTTCAAAGACCTTTGGTGAGACTAATTGATGAGTATTCAGAGTTTCCTCTTGCCTTACCACCGGAAGTTAGACACTGACAAGCTCTCATACAGTTGTTGACTTTGGTTTAGGAACACATTCTCTAATGACATATGATCATAATGCTAAATTAAGGGTTGGATTTTCACTAACTTGAAGAGTTGTGTCCCTTTGTTTTCTTTCATATACATGTAAATCTTATTCTAGCAGATTGCCATTCTGATATTTGTTTCCAATTGTTCTACACATCATTATATACATCTGATGATATTTGAAAGTGGGCGAAAAATGGAATAGGTTATTTTATTGAGTCACAAGAAATCTGGAAGTTACAAAAGAGGTGAAAGAAACTTTACAAATCCATTTTAGTTTTCATGTAGGTAAGATTTCAACATTTTATTGTTATGGTTTTTTACTTTCCATTGTTTGGGGCAGAGGACATATTCATATAAATCAGATATATAACTCCTATATAACAAAGTTTACACTTGGTTATTTGTATACTTAAAATTAATTTCTTTCTATTGATAATATCTCTATATGGTTATAGTCTCTCACATGAGTCTTTACATTTCCTTCTATTAAATATCTTCAAAAGTTTCTTCTCATTTCTTTCCAGTACTGGTATCCTTTTGGTTAACAAATTGTCATATTTAGTGGATTTTGAGAATTGGTTGATTTGCAAAATTTGCTTTTTGTTTGGCAATAGATGTACATCAGTATTTTCATGTCTCTATAACATATATATAGAAATGCTCTGCTTCTTCCTTTTTAACAATAATTTTAATAGAATCTTTGGTTTGGTTAAAACTTCCTATAATGTTGTTGGGCATTTTAAAATGATGGATCTGTCAGATCAGCACATATTCAGCACAGTAGTCCAAAATAACATCCCTGTTCAATTGTTTTTCTTCTGTATAGCTAGCTTGATCTTTTCAAACTTGGTCTTGCATTCTGTAGTGATAGTCCCAAATCTTGAATGCTACAAGGTTTGTTCTGATAAATGACCTTTACCTTCACTAAAGACCACTGGAGCTAGACGTGCAAAAACCTTGAAAAACTTCAACTGAATAACCTTGAGGCCAAGATACTTGGTATTGGGCCTGTACTATGCTGGTGAAGTGATACAAAATTTGTTTAAAAACGAGCAACAGTGATGTACATTCAAGGTCACAGCAGCCAAACATGTATAAATGTTTAAACCTTTTTTTTATCAATATCAAAAAGAGGTCCAGAGAAGAAGATGACTAATGCAGGCCCATATGGCCTCTTGTTTGGTTGCTGCACAATGCCTTAAGTACTCTTTCAGACCCGGATGTCAAAGGTCAATGTCACTATTTCTGTCAAATGAAAACCAGTTGGTTGGAATACTACATGTACATGTGTTTGAAAGACAAATGTTAAAGATAATGTAACTATAGATAGAACAATACTGCACATATCAATCAAAGACCAGCTTTCCCTAGATGAAAAACTATTAGAACCCAATGTAACTGGTCTTTGTTTTATATATATATTCATTAGGTGGATGGATACGGCAATATTTTAAATACTTTAATATATAAATACTTATTACCGGTTAGCTTGTAATAATAATAATAATAATAAATTAGTTTATTAAAGTGTCACGCATTGATCAACATAAAATACATTATACAATAAAATATACATAGTACAATGATCAACACCCAGCCAGTATGGTTGACTTATGAGACACTTAAAACAGTAAAAAAAATTATCACATATGTTATAATAAAAGTGTATCACCTAAAAGTCAATATATATATAGCTTAATGTACACAGACTACGGTATAGTATGGTCAAGAAAAATATGTACATATATAAAAGTATCACAAAACTGAGGCTGAACTATTGTACGAATACATGAATGAGTGAAATTTCAATTATGACCCCTACAACTGTTGAAAGTTCAAATGTTCAAATTTCAGTAAGTGGAAGTAACGAGATCACGCATATTTAATTAACTCAATTATTACCGTATTTATTCTAGAACACATATGCTTATTTAAAGTTATTATTAAGTTATATATCCTTGACAATATCAAGAGAGGATATGAGCGAAAGTGATGAGGCAACCCAAACCTACAATCGCTCACTACCTACCCTACATATATTCAAATAATCAATTAAATACTTTTCGCCTATTGAAGAAGGATGAAATGTTACTTGCTAAAGTTGGCTGGAGATCATCGTTTAACATAATACTTATGAATTTATTTTTATTGTTCATATCATGAAAACCGTCAATATGCTGAGCACATTTGAGAAAAAGAGTGTGTCTTAAATCAGAGAAAAGTTCACATTCTACTAAGCAGTGTTCCTCGTCTTCAATTTTTTGCAGAGTACAAAATTTACATTGTCTATCTGCCAGGGGTATGGGCGGCCTGGCGTACCGACCTGTCTCAACGGCCAATGGTAGCGATCCCGCGCGAAAAAGAGCTAAGTTACGTCTATGGATTCTGGGTATGTCAAGTCTGACGTACCGCTCAGTTTTAACATCGTTTTTAAAAGTTCTGTATGTACGAAGTTTGTTACCGTTAGCATTGTTCCTATCGTCATATAGGGCATTATACCATTCAAGCTTGTCGTTATTGGCTAGGTTGGTAGACAAATGTCTCATGACGTAATTCGTAGATAATTCGACGTCGGATACCAGATTGTTCGGGTCAATGGCGTTACATAGACGTTGTACTGTGCTAAACCAACCTTTCCTTTGATTTGTTGTCCACATGAGAATTTTATTTGACAAACGATTTCTTCGAAGACGGCGAATTTTACATAAAAGTTTCACACAAGCTACGTTTTGTTTATAAACAGAAGACTTCCACCCCATATCGCCTCTTGTGGCTATATTTGATGTGTACTTTCCAACCCCTAAGAAAAACCGACAAGCCTTATTTTGTACTGTGTTGATCATTGAGAACTGTTTTGTTCCCCATATAGCACTGCCGTACAATAAAATAGGTTCAACAACGGAGTTATATAATCGCGTAAAAACATCATACGTCATTCCACCACAGGCGATGAATTTACCGATAAGTGCTCCTAGGGCTCGACTCGCCGACTTAGACAATTCAGACACCGCTTTATGCATTTTCAAATGCTCATCAAGCCAAATTCCTAGGTATTTGTAGGAGTCAGTGATTCCAATATCAACTAGTCCACATTTGAATTGCACATCAGTTTGGGGTATCGAGGGGTTTCTGTAGTGAACAACTTTTGTTTTTGTTGGGTTAACTGATAACTTCCAATCGTTACACCATTCGGAGACAATATCAAGTAGAGTTTGTAGCTTGGTCGGGTCCGGGGCGATGATGGCAATGTCATCGGCGTACAGTAATAACGACAGCATGACGTCATCCAGCTGGATACCGCACTGAACCGCGTTTATTTTGTCTGCTAGGTCGTTAATATACAATGAAAACATACTTGGTGATAAATTACATCCTTGTTTTACTCCGGATTCTACGCTGAACCAAGGGGTGAAGTTTCTATTTACTTTAACTGAACACTTAATATCACGATAAAGAGACTGTAAGGCTGATAAAAATCTACCATTTATGCCATAGCGGTGTAATTTGTACCACAGTAGGTTTCTGTTCACATTGTCAAACGCTTTGCGCATGTCTATATAACATACGTAGGTAGACTGCTTGCTGATTTTTCGGGTGTTGATGACAGAGTAAAGTGAGAATATATGATCCTCACAGCTGCGGCCTTTTCTGAATCCATTTTGCTCGTCACAAAGCACGTTGTTCAATTCCAGCCATTTGTTGAGACGTGTGTTAAGGATGTTACAATAAATTTTGCACGGTACCGATATTAAGGAAATCCCTCTGTAATTCAATGGTACACGCCTGTCGTCAGAGTCAGGTTTGTATATAGGATTGATAATGGCGCTATTCCATTCAGAAGGAACACAGCCCAGGTCGAAACAGCCTACACAAATTCTATGGAGTAGATCTATCGCAGTTTCGTTTTTTAAAACTTCTGCAGTGAGGTCGTCTATACCCGCTGCCTTGTGTAGTTTCGCCGAATCTACTGCCTTTTTTACTTCGGCTTTAGTTATCGCAAGATTTAACGATGACGCATCTGGTACGTTGCCGTCGTTTATACATGTATCTTCAATGCCGGTACAGGTATGACTGTGATCTAAAGTTCTCTGGCTGCAGTTCAAAGGAACCTTGCAACTTACCTGTGATAAAATTCACAACTAATTACCTGGCTGTGATCGGGTGACATGTTGACAAAGGGTGATGAGTACACAAGCAAATTCACACATGTTCCTAATAATTTGACAGTTGTATAATTGTCTGTTGCCAATTTCAGGAGGTATCAAACGCTATTTTTATCAGCGCAAGCAGGGACATAATATCTTATATGTCCCTTTTTCAAGTAATCATTAAGGAACATAAAATATCAAACTTTTTAGGAAAATCAAAACCAGGAATAATATGCATAGACAAAAATATATTACGAGAAAAATATTACGGTCGGTTAATTTATGTACATGTCTGTGATAAGACGCACTAAAAAATCCTCTAGACTTTGTCATAGTAAAAATAGTATCTGTCCGGAAACTGTTTTAACGTCTCAAACTATGACAGTCAAAACTTTGATTTTTTGTTTTGTTACACCCGGCGATTTTAGGTAAAATTTATCTGAACAAAACAGTAGTAATTGATATTATTTACGGTCCGTCACTGTGTCACTGGACGATCTGAGCCTTGATCTAACACTAGGTTCAGTGTTAGGCGCTGGCGCACAGCCAAATCTCGCGACATAAAGCTTCCGCTCCAGATAACAAAAGGGACATGCGTGATGTTGCGAGATTTACCTATCCTTCGAATCTCTGGTATATACGTCTCTGGTTCACATGAAACAGCAGCTGATTGGCTGAATAAGTTGTGTGAGTACATGTTGTTGGTTTGTGACGAGTTGTCCTGATATCTGCCACCCGGTTTTCGTTACGCTAATAGGATCTTTCGACCACCTTTCTGTTTGGTTTTTAATGCCTAAATTATACCTTTCTACACAATTACATTGGTATGATTTTAATATTTATTCAATTTCGTTAAAACGAACTAATTTTAATATGGGATTTGCCACCCGATATTGTCACTGCTACCCGCTGTTTGGGCCGAGATTTGCGGGACGAAATGTACATAAAGGGACAGATTGCCTCGCAAAATTCGACAATTTACTTGTCTGTACTGTCGTTATACATATGGTTACGCGGTATGTACATGTATATATATATATGGGTCAAAGAAGAAATATAAACAGTATAATCGTATAATCCAGATAACACTGGATCCTCACATAAATTTATGCAGGATACGAATTACTTGTAATGATTATATTGGGTAAAGAAGTAATTCAAACAGTGTGAACAATGAGGCTTGTTAAATTTTCGAGGCAATCCGCCCCTTTATCAAAACACAAAAAAATACAAATACAATCACATATTATATATAAGAAGTACTGGAAATACAATAAAATACAATAAGAATAATGTTTTAGTAACTGGAGAAACCACAATGAACCCTTCGGCAAACGTGGGCCGAAGGCGGATACTACTGTATCATGTTCAACACTAGAACGCTATGCGACCAACGGCAGATATTATGAATTCTCCCGCACGTGAAAGTATACCAAAGATTTCAAAGACGACTCGTCCCTAAATACAGCAAGTGGACGACATCGTATTGATATCAGATTTCAGAATAAAAATGTTGCATTATCGTCTCTACAGTGATTGATTAAATATCGTGTACAAAGTCTAAAAAAAACTATAGAAAAATATGTTTAAGATCATTAGAATTATAGAGAGTGGTGTGAAAAAACTACTACGAATATTTATCAAGACTGAGAATATAAGAAATACGAATGCCGAAGTGTCCCTACAGGACGCTACGGGAAACAGACGATTCGGGCCAAATCGGACCAAGATGCTGTTGAATGATGGCGGGAGGCGACTAAATGTGAGTCTCAAAGAGCAACAATGAATAGATGCCCCCAAAAGTACAGCAATTATGAAAATTTTAACAAATTGAATAATTAACTACATGAATTGTCAAATATAATGGTCACATGGAGAATACACCCAGAAGACGTCCTTCAACGTTCGTTCATACCCCGAGGGTAGCAGGTTTGGAGATTGGTAATCCAATATCTTTCTCTGGAACGACGTTTCGTTTCATTCCAGGTAGGACAGTGATCAATGTCGACCACCTGCATATCCTTCCAACTGTGACTAGGTAAATTGAAATGCCTTGCCACAGGAAAGTCTGGTCTGTTTTGCTTGATGGAGCAACGGTGATTGTTGATTCTGATGTTGAGCTTTGTGCTGGTTTCTCCAACATACTGCATTTTGCATTTTTTGCAGGAGAGGAGATATACAATATTGGCTGATGTGCATGTCAGTGTTTGTAAAATGTGATAAACACGGTTGTTTATTACACATTTTAACGTGTCTGTGGACTCAGTGTATGGGCACAATTTGCTGCATGTATTGAAGGAGCCTGTTGTAACGACAGAGGCAGATGAATGTAATTTGCTGCTCACCACCAGATCTCTTACATTTTTAGGTCTACGATAGGCCAATAACGGTGGTTCTGGAAAGATCCGTTTGAGTGTAGCTGGCGACTCAATGATGCGCCAATGATTATGTAAAATGGAAGAAATTGACGGCAAGTTAGGATGGAACGTGACCACACAAGGGACCCTTTGTGTCGGAGTTCTGACTTTGTATTCTAGGAGGCTGGCTCTGTCAAGTACCCTGACTTTGTCTAGTTCCTGATCTATCAAAGTAGATTTATATCCTCTAGAAAGAAGGTGTGATTTAAGTTCTGAGCATCGACGTTCGAAGACTGTATCATCGGACACTATCCGTCGGATACGTAGAGCTTGGGAATAGGGAATGCTCTTCGTTGTGTGCGAGGGATGACAGCTGGACGGGCGGAGAAACTGGTGCGTGTCAGTTGGTTTGGAATAGAGGTCTGTGTTTATTTTTCCGTCAAATAAGGTTGAACTGGTGTCTAGAAATGTGTTAGTTTCCGTGGAGACCTCTGCAGTGAATTTGATGGTTGGATGGAACGTGTTTGCGTGATCTATAAATTCATCGAGTGATGTCCGGTTCGAAGTCTATTTGATTTCAATATCATCGATGAATCTGAGCCAGCTGAATGGCTTAATTGGAGCAGATGCTAAAAGTTGGGATTCAAGATGTCCCATAAATACATTAGCATATGAAGGAGCCATCTTAGTGCCCAAAGCTGTACCACTGACCTTCAAGTAGTTTTCATTGTTAAACTGGAAGTTGTTGAGTGTGAGGACAAGTGTAAGTAATTCTACTAGACTTTCAGTCGATGGGTGCTTATAACCACGGCGTTCCCATGCCTCCCGACAGGCATATATATATATATATATATAACTTAGCAACACAAATGACGAAGGAAGACAATTTTTTGACTCGTGCCCTGACCGGGCCGCGAACTCACGATCTACGGCACCCAATCGCCTAGCCAGAAATACCCGCAGCTCTTAAAAAGAACGTTTCATATATAACTCAGCAACACACACACACACACACACACACCCACACACACATATATATATATATGTATGTGTGTGTGTGTGTGTGTGTGTATGGTAGGCGTCTAGTAGAACGAATATTCATACCCTGCCTACACTGCTCTCCGGCAGGGTATTAAGTCCCTCCCATTGCCGATAGTGTAGCAAGCCCCGATGTGATTCACATTGGGCAGTATTAGCAGTGGTAACATTTTTCTCGGATAAAAAAAACCATGTAAATTGATGATTCTAGTATCAATGATGAATATTCAAGCAACAAACCTGCACATTACTTCAAATGTTTGACAATAAATAGTAAAATCCAAAACGAGCAAGACACACGGAGATATCAGTTCAAACATACCGCCATCTTTGATACAAGTGTAAAGGTCAATTTCCTTATAAGGAAATCAAAATAAATTGATGCTAATGAGGTTTCCCGCGAGATTTCAACAGAAAAACAGATTCGGAGTAATATATCTCGGTAAGGAAGGTCAATTCATTCTGAAATTATTTAATTACGCAAAGTAAGATTCGCTTTCTTCACAAGAGTTACAAAAGAGTGGTTAAATATCTCTGATTATGTATTTATTTATCGTAGTAGCTTCATCCATATATGGATCACGGGTACCATATTTGGGTCAGCATCCTCACGAGAGTTCTTCGAGAAGTATCATGGCGGATCACGGAGACAACTCCGAGCAGTATGATATCAGAATATGCGAATTAAAGATTTCTAGATTAGACGGTAGGCTAATACATTGCAAAATTGAATTAGAAATGTTTAATTATACGAACTATTACTCCAAAGTTAAACGATATCCGCTATTTGTAGCATTTTCGAGGTTCACTGTTTTGCTACATTACGAGCAATGGGAGGGAATCGTAGCTCTGACGACGACCATCTGTCAAAAATTATCCGTCTGTCGTCCAGAGCTACGTTATCGAAGCTAGGCGTCTAGGTACTGTGGAAACTACAAGGCTGACAACTCTGTCACGTGCGAAACTGCACCCAACCTCACTGCAATCGACTAAAAATACATTCATCCATAAACAGGCTATCTATCACTCACTACGGATTTTTTTTACATACGACACACAATAATCCGTAAAAAAAATTGTTGAATTCCTCTTTCAGGACACTAGTTTACAAACTGCTCCCTCAGTCGAATCTACATACAAACCGTATATTTAACCGGCGATATATATGGCATGCCAAAGTGTCGAATGATATTTAAAAATTATAATATTCAGAGACCTATATACTATTTATATAGGTCTCTGTAATATTTAAGAGAAAAATAATTGACCTAAGGACAAATATCTTTTATACCGTTATGTGTGTGGTTTTACCTTGAATGTAAAATACTTTATTTTACGTTATGATCAAATCTTTTCTTCTTTAAAAGTGTAGATAAATATGATCGGGTCACATAATGGCAAACAATTATTTACCTTACACATACATACATAGACGTCCCTGTCTTGAGGTCAAAAAACTTTTGCCATTATGTTCATAATGTCAAAGGGTTTTTTTTTACTTTAAAAGAGCTAAATTGTACATCATGACAAACAAGCATTTATATCCCTAGGTCAAACAAAAATGCCATTATGTACCAGTCTTTTAAAACCTTAAGGATAAATAAAGTTTTCTCATACTTCATTCTAAAATGGACAAAAAACATTATGTGAATCATACTTAAGGTTAAAAGATTTGACCTTAATGACAATTCTTTTGAAATTATATAAAACGGCACCCTTATTGCCATTAAATGTCAAATGATTTAACCTAAGGGCATAGAGTTGTCCTTAGTGTTAGCCTATATGTATTATTTTACACTTTTGCGTCCGTTTTATTCCTCGTTTTGTCTGCAATATTAAAATACAAGTTGTTATAATGCTCATCAAACAAGCGTGTGTTATCATATCTTAAATGTATCGAATATCGTCCGTTCTTTCGTCCGTCACTTCATCTCTCAGCTAGCCAGGTCGCGTCTTCTTACAAGCATACAAGGGGGACTACTCCAAGTAAAAGTTGAAACCTTGTAACCAACATGTCGAGGGCACGATTCATGGTGTCCTCCTTCTGGAGAAAGAGATGCTTTCCATCAGACCTATCTTACAGTTGCTTAGTAAGTATAATACACCATGATCGCCCGAGGATGAGGTGCGTTCCTCTAGTCAGGCACGGATTATTCTAAGTTTCTCAGATGGATGTCGATCAACCATAGGTGCTTAGCACGTTTAGTCTATAATCGGTCTTGGACTTATAAACGTGCTCAACACCTATGGATCTGCCTATCAGCGCTACCAGCTCACAGGGGCTCGGTTACGGGATTTTCAGTAACATATGACATCAGATAACAACCACAACACTATAAATTAAGTATTCATATTCATTCTGAAACCTTAAATCGTGGTATAACGTTACACTGATAAACCAATAACCCAGATTTTTTGAAAGGTTTCACATACACTTTTAGGTACATGTCAACATCTGAAACCTCCAACTTCCAGTATGTGTATGAATAGTTCATGTATCAGTTCATTAACACCAGAGTTAACATTATCCATTCTGTTTAAAGTATATATGGAGGATAATTTTAACTCTGGTCTTAATTACCAGATACAAGTGCCTATGTGTTGTGGTTAACTGGTGTCGTATTTAACTCAAAATCCAGAAACAGAGCCCCTGTACGTACAGAGATAGGAAACTCGCTCTATCTGTAAGTAATGATGTAGCAAGATGACATCAAGTTAATTACACTACCCTTATCGTGAACCACTATTCTCCAAAACTTCTCGTCCAATATTTCGTTTCAATTTTGAATCGGTAAAAAGCTTAATAAATTCCATGCACACTGATTAAGTTTTTGAAACACATTTTAAGTTACTGTGAAACAGCAACCTTAAGCAGTCATCGCCAAATTTTGCTAGAACAAATTAATTTGGGACTCTCGGTGGAATCAAAATGTTGTTTATGTCATTGATATTAAATCCTGATGAGTTCAGGATGGGACCGAAAATAATTATTTCCAAAAAACCCTAACAACACACTAGAAAATCTTGTCTCCTTCTGCAAAGTATTTGTTTGTGTTTAAGTAATATGATTCACGTTTTGATATGTTAGAAAACATTTGTTTAATTGAAATAAATTATAGAAAAACAGCTTAAATCATACACAATCACCTTTTTTTATCCCAAAGTATTCCGAATGATTTTCTGTGCAAATTATTACGCTTGCTTCCTTGTTTGTACGAGGGGAGGTAACTCATATACACTGTAGTTAATGCAACATTGGAAAGTCACCTCAAGCTCTTGGGTTGATAAAAATGGCCCTCGGTCGTGGAATACTGTTTTTAGTCTCATATTCCAATTGGAAATTGATAAGTTTTTACATTAGATAGCTAAATGAAATAAGAATACTTCTGATTGGTTTGCCGTTTCCGATAAATAGGCCACACAAAAATGGCCGTGCTGGTTGAGTTGGTTGAAGTGATAATGAGGCGAAACCTAACGTTAGCTTGTTTCCGCAGCAGAGATTCCGATAGTAATAAAGAGGCTGCAGTGTTTTAAATCAGTCGATAGTGAAATGCTTGTACAAAGTATATAACATGAATGTGCGATTCAGCAAGTCACTGAACAGAAGGTAGGCCTATTCATCGGGAACAAATTAAATTTCTGAGACGAGTTTTTTCTAACAAAAGTTGTCCAATCTCTAATCAGGATACAGATCAGTTATTACACAGAGAGAAAAAATGTAGTAAATTGAGTACAATTTAAAAACTTAGGAACCAAAATAAACTGGGAGAGTAATTATCAGAAATCGCAATGTGGTTTATCAAGAAACATGACAGACATCACAGATTATTCAATCTAAAAATTAAACTTAATTATAGTATGCCAATTCAAGTGAGATTTAAACACGTAATTCTCAACCGTTCATCACAACTTTAGCGCAACCACAGCATCTTTAAAGTAAATGAAATTCCTTAAAAAGACATATCCTAAATTCTGCTATATATGTCACTGATTGTATAGAGAATATAACAAGTGGACGAACATCACAAAACGTTCAATGACACTTAGCAGTATTCTTCTTTCTATATTTGAAATGGTCTTCTGCTGTCACTGAAGAAGATACATCGATATTGAGTCATTTCTATCGTCTGCAATACCTTCCCCTGCCGCTTCCCAGTGGTGAGGGAGAGGATTACATAGAAAGCCGAGCACGGGTCTCGGCCAGCGAAGACAGCTAGATTTCTTTTTTGAATTTCCTGTTTGAATATACACATGTATACCATATGTAGAGGTAAATTGTATATACATTACAATGGGCTTAGTCTAAAGTAATTTGAAAAACTGATATAAAAATGAAAATTTTGCATTTCAGTGGCTGTTAAAAATAATCTACAATAGCTGACTAACTTTGTATACTGCATTCCGAAAAACTTGATGTAATTTTTCCACAAAGAGGAATAACTGTGAAAGCCGAAGTGTGAAAACCAAAGCAAAATTCACGGTTATTGGATGCTGCGTTTTGATATCCTCTATACCAATACTTGAAGTTAGAAAAAGTTTTGTAAGTAATTTTTTTTTGCACAAGAGGAATAACTCTGTCAAAACGGAAGCAAGAGTTACGGTTCTTGCACACTGCTCTCCGCCTTAATGTGGTCTGAAAGTTATGCTCTGGACAAATATGTATTAATTTATGTATATTCAACGAACTTGGTCCCTAGTTGTGCATGCAAGTCTGATTTAAAGAACCAAATGGATGACAAAGACTGTGGCCATTTTGGATTTTGACAATTTCAGGTTGCTCCTGCTATAGAGTGTTATATTAAGCTATTAAATGTTTTGAATGAAGAGTGAAAGAAGAGAAAAAAACAGAAAAGATCATTTTGAGAATATGACTTAACCAGATTTGACCTAGATTTGTAAGGCGGGTGTCGTCGTGACCTAGATTTGTAAGGCGGGTGTCATCGTGACCTAGATTTGTAAGATATCTTCGTGACCTAGATTTGTAAGGCTAGTGTCGTTGAGACTTAGATTTGTAAGACTGGTGTCATCGTGACCTAGAGATTTGTAAGGCTGGTGTCATCGTGACCTAGATTTGAATATGACTTACCGTAACTAGATTTGACCTAGATTTGTAAGGCGGGTGTCGTTGTGACCTAGATTTGTAAGGCGGGTGTCATCATGACCTAGATTTGTAAGGCGGTTGTCGTCGTGACCTAGATTTGTAAGGCTGGTGTCATCGTGACCTAGATTTGAATATGACTTACCGTAACTAGATTTGACCTAGATTTGTAAGGCGGGTGTCGTTGTGACCTAGATTTGTAAGGCGGTTGTCGTCGTGACCTAGATTTGTAAGGCAAGTGTTGTCTATAAACCAAAGATGCTTTTCCTTCTGGAACACCTGGTTCTATATTCGTACATTTTCTCGACAAATCTAGATATTTGTTTGTATTTTGCCCTTGTTTTATTAATTTAAAGTTAGATGATTTCATTTTTATGTTGTTTTTCTTAATTGTTTTTTTCATTACTGTTGTTGATGGCCCAGTGTTGGTCCAAAACGATTTTCACCAATAACGTTTCCTGTACCTATTAGATGTAAAAACATCTATTCATTATATAGGCTACCATCAACACAGAAGTATATAGTTTTGATGATAACTTTCTAAGTGTGAAGATTTACATTTATCGTATTTTGTTAAGTGTAAAGATTATACTACTACCCCCAAGTATCAAGGAAGTCATAAGTCAGGAGGTTGTTTACTAATTTTGGAACTTTTTTCCCCCAGAAACGTCTTTATTGTGTGAAGTTGACTTCAAACCAAAAAGAAATCCATGGTGGACAACAGATACCAGCCCCAATCCATGATGGACAGCAGATGACAATTCACACACCAGCCCCAATCCATGATGGACAGCAGATGACAATTCACACAGAGAAGTCTTCACCAAAATTGATGCTAGATGCAAAACATGAAAAAAAGGTTTTAAGTTTCTTAAATGGTGTTACAGAGAAAAGTGTTTTGTTGATGAAAGGGATGAAATTAGACCAGGCATTGGTGACTGATATAATGAATTTTCGCTCAAGGAATGCAAAGATTTGTGATGTGAATGACTTGTTAAAAGCTGATGTTGTGAGTTTTGTACATCTTCAAAGCTTGTGTACAGAACTGAAGAAAACTTATGTACAGCATAACATTTTCTGTTATCCAGAATTGTCAAGGAAGAAAACTAAGGTAAATATTTGGGACGAGTTATAAAGCGATAGGTCAATGAGACATCTAATGTCCGTTAAATTCTTCATTGTTCCAATATTATATATCTTCAGCAAGCTTTGAGTTTATTGATTTTTATTATCAGTTTAATAATTCTGATAGAATGAAGGCACCTAACTAGGTTATGTATTTCGTATTGGTAAGTGTGCAATCAGTGATAATCATATGTTAATATCAACAGAATTGAATGTCCGACATATAAGTTAGGTAGATTGGCCCCTAAATGCATGAAAAGAAATGTTCAGCTGAATTCTAATAATACTAAATTATCTCCCTTTCAAATTTTTAAAGCAAACTTTCTGAAATACTTTCACTGATATCATCATTAGGTCATCAGACTGACAGGGTTAGGATGACCTATAGTCATTGTGCTTCGTCCACATTTCACATTTCAAACTTCTTCTCAAGTTCAACTAGTGTTAATGAGCTCTTACTTTCTTGAAATGATCCTGCCCAAGTGTTTTTATTTTTCTGGTCAGTCCCAAATCAAAGATGGCAGCCATGGCATGTTTTTTTTCAGCCTCGAAAAAACTTTGACATAGTATCCACCGCAGCTATTTTTGAAACATGACTGCAAAATCATGGTTTTCCTGAACAACACCTATTTCAAACTTCTTAGTTCCACCACAGGGATTCTGACTAACCTGAAATGATTCTGAGATAGGTCCAACTATGGAATTCAGCTCTAACTTACCTGATATGGTCCTGACCAAGTGTTGTTATTTTTCAGGTTGGTTCAAAATCCAAGATTGCCTCCATGGCAGCCACCTTGAAAATGCATTTTAAGCTTCTTCTCAGGTTTCACATGTGCCATTAAGCTGGAAATTGGTTTGGGATGTTAAGGAAGGGGAGCCAAGGTGTTGTAATTTTTTGGCCTTGTAAAAACTTTGCCATGGCAGCCATTTCGTAATATGATTACTCAATCATGGTTTTCCTGAACAACAACTATTTAAAACTTCTTCTGAAGTTCCACCACTGGGGGTCCGCAGTGGCCAAGTGATTAAGGTGTCCCGACACTTTATTACTAGCCCTCTACCTCTGGGTTGCGAGTTCGAAACCTACATGGGGCAGTTGCCAGGTATTGACCGTAGGCCGGTGGTTTTTCTCCGGGTACTCCGGCTTTCCTTCACCTCCAAAACTTGCACCCACATCCTTATATGACCCTGGCTGTTAATGGGACATCAAACAAAATAAACCAAATCCACCACTAGGATTTATCTCTGGCTTGCCTGAAATGATTCTGAAATGGTCCTGACCAAGTATTGTTACTTTTTGGGCTGGTTCAAAATCAAATATGGCCACCATTTCTACTGATGCCATGGTGTCTTCCCACTCAGCCAACATGTTCTATTTGAACATTGGGCACAAGCGGTGTTGTTACAGGGGGAGAATGATAGGTACTAATTACAGATAGGGGAATAGGCTGTTTAGGGAAAGCGACTGATTCTTAGTTGATCATTTACCTGTGTAGGTATATTTTACAGTGCTATACTGGTACAGATTGTGTTCTAGTCTACAATATAATGCTACAATCTGTTGATGACTGTTAAGGCCCATGGGCCTCTTGTTTTGTTATGATATTATCAAGCAAAGTTGGTCAGAATTAAATAAGAAGTTTACTGACCAAAGATAAAGGTCAGTGGGTCAAAGGTTAAGGTCATTTGGGTAAAGATGGGGGAGCTGATTATTATTACAATGTGGCTTTCATCTTCAACACTGATAAAGGCGGAACTGATTATCATTATAATGTGCCTTCAGTCTTCAGCACTGATGAAAGATTATTTACTGCTCATTAATTGTTGTAGAACCTACAAAGCATAGTTGTGATTGATATTGAAAACCTGAGGTCAGTCAGTTGGATCAAAGTAAATCGTCAGCTGGAGGTGAAGGATTGGGGCCATGCCACATTAGTCCCTGATCCTGACCAGAGGAGATTTGACCATGCGTTCCTCTACGATGTGGTAAATATCACAGATCTGAATAAGATATGATGGGAGTCTCAAACTAAAGTTTTTAGTGATTGTAAAACATTACAGATTTTAAATTACTACAATGAATTGTCTACATTGTTCTGACTGCACAGGTTACCCCAATCTCTGGTTATATATCAGGCATGATACAGCAGGTCTAGTCAATCAGGGTGCCAATAAAATTGAATTATATAGCATTATATATAGAACTAGATTTAAATGAAAAAAACCTTTTACTAAAATCCATCAATATAAAGTAAACAAGATTTTTTCAGGAACATTTCTGCACAGGAGTTTGTTGTATGTTTTTAACGGACCATTTTTCTGTACTCCTCGGCCATTGTTTAAAATGTTCGGTGTAGAGATGTGGGTTGGCAACTCTTGATGTCTAGTTTACACAACTGTAATCTTTCAAATTCTGAACATGTTACAGTTTGTAAATAAGTGTATTTCATTGGATTTATACTATTGAGGTTCTGTTTGTAAGTAACATCTATGGTACTTTTTCTGGTATCTTGTCACAGGCAAAAGCAGCACTACCTGAAATTCCAAGAGGCTGCAGTTATATTATCAAAGAAACTGGTTCGGAGACATTGAAGAGGAACAAATTAAGTAGCCAGGCAATCCATATCAGAATACTGCGTTCCATTTTTACAACCTTGCTGAAATTAAAAGTGTATGAGGTTGATGAATCAAGTGTACATACTGTAAATATGCATGTAATGCCTGAAATTTACAGTTCGGTTGGTAAGTGGTTTCACTACGTTTCAAACTGTGAGATATTGAAGCAGGGACTGGATGGCAAACTGGAGAAAACATTTGTATTACAGATACCAACGAAATTGCTGGTTCAATACAACAATATATGTGATGATCTCCTACAGGAACAGTATGCTAGTGTAGCACTCTTAGCCAATTCTTTTTACAAACTTGTCCTGTGTGATTAGTAGGTTCTCTCTAACATGTCATTTGTAAGGGTGTATAGGTCAGCCTAAACAAAACGTTGGACTACATGTTTTGTATATGAGCATGCCTGGGACATGACCACGCGGAATTGCTTCTCTTAGGCTTGGTTTGCGATGCCGTGTTTATGATAAAACAACTGGATTTATGACTGGTAGGCCAAAACATGAGTACAGGTCACAAGTGAGTGATGTATTCAGATACACCCACGGTTTGTGATCGCTCAACCAAGATTAATTAACTTGAAATGTCTGTCCTAATCAATGCATTATTAATGGAAGGAAATATTGGTACCGGAGCAGGAAAACACTTTGTTATTCCACAGTTCAACAGTACAGTCAGTGAAGTGGGATATTGGCGCCCATTGAATAAACTTTATTTGGTAAGACTGATCTTTTCTCTTCTTTTCCCTTCTTACCGCTTTTCCTCTTAAATATCTGATATCAAGGCGAACCTCCATATCAAAGCCTAGAATAGTCTAAGAAAGACTTTCTGTGAACAAGATATAGTGATAGCAGTTTCAACTGTCAAATTAAAATATGGCCACTTGTCGACAAATTTGTTTTAAATCAAATGGATACAATTTGGAACCAATGGGAACTTCAACGTATGTGGGAAATATCCTTCCAGTGATTCTTTTAGAAATATTGAACAAACTTCAACTGTCAAAATCCAAGATGACTACTTGTCGGTCACTAAAATGCAATTCCTCATACACTGTACAGTAGTTCGCATGTCACATCACTAAATACAACAATTCACTCATAGAGTAGTTCACATGTCACATCACTAAATACAGTAATTCACTCATACAGTGGTTCGCATGTCACATCACTAAATACAGTAACTCCTTCAGTGGTTCACATGTCACATCACTAAATACAGTAATTCACTCATACAGTGGTTCACATGTCACATCACTAAATGCAGTAACTCCTTCAGTGGTTCACATGTCACATCACTAAATACAGTAATTCACTCATACAGTGGTTCACATGTCGCATCACTAAATACAGTAATTTACTCATGCAGTGGTTCACATGTCACATCACTAAATACAGTAACTCATACAGTGGTTCACATGTCACATCACTAAATACAACAACTCATACAGTGGTTCACATGTCACATCACTAAATACAACAACTCACTCATACAGTGGTTCACATGTCACATCACTAAATACAGTAATTTACTCATACAGTGGTTCGCATGTCACATCACTAAATACAGTAATTCACTCATACAGTGGTTCGCATGTCACATCACTAAATACAGTAATTCACTCATACAGTGGTTCGCATGTCACATCACTAAATACAGTAACTCCTTCAGTGGTTCGCATGTCACATCACTAAATACAGTAACTCCTTCAGTGGTTCACATGTCACATCACTAAATACAGTAATTCACTCATACAGTGGTTCACATGTCACATCACTAAATACAGTAATTTACTCATACAGTGGTTCACATGTCACATCACTAAATACAGTAACTCCTTCAGTGGTTCACATGTCACATCACTAAATACAGTAATTCACTCATACAGTGGTTCACATGTCACATCACTAAATACAGTAATTCACTCATACAGTGGTTCGCATGTCAACACCACTAAATACAGTAATTCATTCATACAGTGGTTCGCATGTCACATCACTAAATACAGTAATTCACTCATACAGTGGTTCACATGTCACATCACTAAATACAGTAATTCTCTCATACAGCGGTTCACATGTCACATCACTAAATACAGTAATTCACTCATGCAGTGGTTCACATGTCACATCACTAAATACAGTAATTCACTCATGCAGTGGTTCACATGTCACATCACTAAATACAGTAACTCCTTCAGTGGTTCACATGTCACATCACTAAATACAGCAATTCACTCATAGAGTAGTTCACATGTCACATCACTAAATACAGTAACTCCTTCAGTGGTTCACATGTCACATCACTAAATACAGCAATTCACTCATACAGTGGTTCACATGTCACATCACTAAATACAGTAACTCCTTCAGTGGTTCACATGTCACATCACTAAATACAGTAACTCCTTCAGTGGTTCACATGTCACATCACTAAATACAGTAATTCACTCATGCAGTGGTTCACATGTCACATCACTAAATACAGTAACTCCTTCTGTGGTTCACTTGTCACATCACTAAATACTGTAATTCACTCATGCAGTGGTTCACATGTCACATCACTAAATACAGTAACTCATACAGTGGTTCGCATGTCACATCACTAAATACAGTAACTCCTTCATTGGTTCACATGTCACATCACTAAATACAGTAATTCCTTCAGTGGTTCACATGTCACATCACTAAATACAGTAATTCACTCGTGCAGTGGTTCGCATGTCACATCACTTAATACAACAATTCACTCATAAAGTGGTTCACATGTCACATCACTAAATACAGTAATTCACTCATGCAGTGGTTCACATGTCACATCACTAAATACAGTAACTCCTTCAGTGGGTCACATGTCACATCACTTAATACAGTAATTCACTCATACAGTGGTTCACATGTCACATCACTAAATACAGTAATTCACTCATACAGTGGTTCGCATGTCACATCACTAAATACAGTAATTCACTCATACAGTGGTTCGCATGTCACATCACTAAATACAGTAATTCACTCATACAGTGGTTCGCATGTCACATCACTAAATACAGTAATTCTCTCATACAGTGGTTCGCATGTCACATCACTAAATACAGTAACTCCTTCAGTGGTTCACATGTCACATCACTAAATACAGTAACTCCTTCAGTGGTTCAGATGTCACATCACTAAATACAGTAATTCACTCATACAGTGGTTCGCATGTCACATCACTAAATACAGTAATTCACTCATACAGTGGTTCACATGTCACATCACTAAATACAGTAATTTACTCATACAGTGGTTCACATGTCACATCACTAAATACAGTAACTCCTTCAGTGGTTCACATGTCACATCACTAAATACAGTAATTCACTCATACAGTGGTTCACATGTCACATCACTAAATACAGTAATTCACTCGTACAGTGGTTCGCATGTCACATCACTTAATACAGTAATTCATTCATACAGTGGTTCGCATGTCACATCACTAAATACAGTAATTCACTCATACAGTGGTTCACATGTCACATCACTAAATACAGTAATTCTCTCATACAGTGGTTCACATGTCACATCACTAAATACAGTAATTCACTCATGCAGTGGTTCACATGTCACATCACTAAATACAGTAACTCCTTCAGTGGTTCACATGTCACATCACTAAATACAGTAACTCATACAGTGGTTCACATGTCACATCACTAAATACAGTAACTCATACAGTGGTTCACATGTCACATCACTAAATACAGTAACTCCTTCATTGGTTCACGTCACATCACTTAATACAGCAATTCACTCATAAAATGGTTCACATGTCACATCACTAAATACAGTAATTCACTCATACAGTGGTTCACATGTCACATCACTAAATACAGTAATTCACTCGTACAGTGGTTCGCATGTCACATCACTTAATACAGTAATTCATTCATACAGTGGTTCGCATGTCACATCACTAAATACAGTAATTCACTCATACAGTGGTTCACATGTCACATCACTAAATACAGTAATTCTCTCATACAGTGGTTCACATGTCACATCACTAAATACAGTAATTCACTCATGCAGTGGTTCACATGTCACATCACTAAATACAGTAACTCCTTCAGTGGTTCACATGTCACATCACTAAATACAGTAACTCCTTCAGTGGTTCACATGTCACATCACTAAATACAGTAACTCATACAGTGGTTCACATGTCACATCACTAAATACAGTAACTCCTTCATTGGTTCACGTCACATCACTTAATACAGCAATTCACTCATAAAATGGTTCACATGTCACATCACTAAATACAGTAATTCACTCATACAGTGGTTCACATGTCACATCACTAAATACAGTAATTCACTCATACAGTGGTTCGCATGTCACATCACTAAATACAGTAATTCACTCATGCAGTGGTTCACATGTCACATCACTAAATACAGTAATATACTCATACAGTGGTTCACATATCACATCACTAAATACAGTAATTCTCTCATACAGTGGTTCACATGTCACATCACTAAATACAGTAACTCCTTCATTGGTTCACATGTCACATCACTAAATACAGTAACTCCTTCAGTGGTTCACATGTCACATCACTTAATACAGTAACTCATACAGTGGTTCACATGTCACATCACTAAATACAGTAATTCACTCATACCGTGGGTCGCATTTGTAGCTTATTCAGCTAAATTCCAAGCATGTAACAAAACTCAAAAAATAAACTTTTCATATAAGTTGCAACACCATCAAAAGTAGTAAACCAAAGTGGAGTAAACCAAAAGTAAAATGATAAAGTTTAACGACAGATTTTCAGTTGGAATTACATAAATATGTGTCTCTAACATCTCCAGAAGAGTAACAACTCACCACACTAAATTTCAAAGGAAAAACATCTTACACAAACTCGCCATAAACCATTCATTTATTCTTTCAAACTTCAAATTCACTAACATTACCATTAAAGTTAGGAGACTAAGACATCTCGCGGTAGATTTATCCCAAATTACTAACAAGGCATCTCTAGGGATATGAATCTCCTACAAATAAAAAAAAGGTAAGAATTGTCGAATCGCAATCCCGCTAAAAAAAATACATTGATCGTAAAAATGACACCAATTTGGATTCCATGAGATTAAAATGCAAATTCTTTCAAGAGATCAGATTTGTAAGTGAATGAAGTTTGAAGACAAATAGATATAACAAGAAATATCTTTAAAAAAGATAAACGGCATAGTTTTAATGCTGGTGGTTATATTGTAAAACTGATGATGAAATAAATTAACGAACTAATTTAAAAGCGTTTTAGCACGAATTACAAAATTATATCCGTCTGCATCATTTTTGGTAATAATAAGATTGCATTTGAATCATGAATATGATTTTATTAATATGTCATTTAAAAAGATAATCTACTTACTTGGCTTGCATTCAATCTTTATTTTTGTTTCGTTTTTAACTGGACTTCTGCATTTTGCATCTTGACCAGTAACGCCACCTGTCGCGTCATATCCGGGGCAAAAAGAAAATTAAACGGCTATGCCGAAAAACGTAATTAATGAAGTCGGTAGAGTGATGATGTTGAAAATCATAAAGTACAGCAATTGACCTCATTTTTGAACTCAGACGGTTGCAACCAAATTTTCCCTAAAAGTATAACAAACGCTCATTTCACGTAGAACGCACCAACAATCTGAATGTCATATCAGACCACTTTATAACAACTAGTGACATCTAAATACCAAACCAGTGATATCGGTGACAAACCTTTAAATCAATACTATGGTGCAGAAGTGACTCGATCAGTAATTATTATGAACCATGACTAACCGTTGGACTGTTGACATGTTATTTGTTAAAGCTATTAGTGAATTTTGACAAAATAACCGAAAATACATGTTCAGGGGGGCATAATGAGCTCATTTCTATCACATATATTGCTCAGAATAACCATGTCGATATGCCCTAAAGTGCCTGTAGCACACAATAAAATTGATTTGATCGGGTTTGACTTGATATATGTATTTTGACATTGAAATGCAAATGTTGGTTGTGAATAATATCACACAAATTTGGCAGGGAGACATCAAACATCAAACATACTCTTATTAGACACTATTAAAACCATGAACATGCCAAGAAGACTGTTTATATACTGTTTTTATACTATAAACAATTGTTTATATACTGATTTTATACTATAAACAATTGTGCAACCGCGGAGTTTGAGGTAAAAGATGCATACTTCTAAAAAAGGCCCAAAATTCCACAATTTAGCTACTAGTATTTGTCTTGAAATTACCCTTTTTACGATGATGTGTTAATAGTATGAAATGGGAGTTTATGTTATTCACAGTCGCCGTTTGCATTTCCAAGGTCAAAACAAAAGCGTACCTTAAGTCAAACCTGGTCTAACAAATGCTCCTATTTTGTGTTATAGACACGTGTAAGTATAACAGAATGATTCTTTTTTCAGGTTTGTGTGACTTGTAATTATTCTATGCTGCATCTTACTACAAAGTAATTCAGTAGAAAAAACTGTCAGCATCTACAGCAAATTATTAATATTTTTGAGAAACTACGTGTCCAGACCAACACTTTGGTATATTACATGACTTGTTTTGTGCAAATTTATAAGCATTTATTCGCTTTGAAAACTCAACATCATTGACCCAAATAGGTGACCCGCAGTACACCACGTGCAACATGCAAAAGGAAACTAGGAAAACCATGTGCCAGTATATGAATGTCATCGTTGGCCCCATGACAGATAGAAATTCTAAAACAAACTCTTAAAGCACGTCAGCATATATACATTACCTGCTAGCGGCCTTAAAAGATTTGCTCAAGAACTCGCTCCATCTGTGATCATAATGTTTCCAACCTCAGGGCACTGTGTCAGCTCCAGACGAGTTTTGTCGGAACATAGACAACAACGCTCAGATGCAGCTTTATTAGAATCTGCCAAAACTGTTGATAAAGTCCTGCAAGTGAAAGCTACACGTTTATTTATGGTGTTAGAAATCACATACACTCGCTCTTGGCCATTTCTTTTAACTCGTGGACAAACTATTCTCTTTCAAGGTATACAGTCAGAAACGTCTCCTGTACGATCATCGGTCTACTCCACTAATATTCTCCTTCAAGGTATACAGTCAGAAACGTCTCCTGTACTATCTGGTACGATCATCGGTCCACTCCACTAATATTCTCCTTCAAGGTATACAGTCAGAAACGTCTCCTGTACTATCTGGTACGATCATCGGTCCACTCCACTAATATTCTCCTTCAAGGTATACAGTCAGAAACGTCTCCTGTACTATCTGGTACGATCATCGGTCCACTCCACTAATATTCTCCTTCAAGGTTTACAGTCAGAAACGTCTCCTGTACTATCTGGTACGATCATCGGTCCACTCCACTAATATTCTCCTTCAAGGTATACAGTCAGAAACGTCTCCTGTACTATCTGGTACGATCATCGGTCCACTCCACTAATATTCTCCTTCAAGGTATACAGTCAGAAACGTCTCCTGTACTATCTGGTACGATCATCGGTCCACTCCACTAATATTCTCCTTCAAGGTATACAGTCAGAAACGTCTCCTGTACTATCTGGTACGATCATCGGTCCACTCCACTAATATTCATTATCTACATTAACGACATCGTCTGTTATTGTCATGCAAAATGAGATTGTCTCCTAAACAAAGACGTCAATAGCACCAACCTGACAACAACATGGCCTACAATCAACCATCTTTAATTTTGACAATTGAAACTGTATTGTTATAACAATTTCTTAAAGTAGTAAATGGTCATTATTAGTCTTTCTCAAATTTGAGGTTTCCCTTGGACTCCAGTTGTGCATGCAATTCTGATTGAAACCGCTAAATGTATGATAAAGAGAATGGTCATCTTAGATTTTGACAATTGTAGGATTCTCCTGCAACATGGTGTTACATAATGTTATTAAATGTTTTGAAGGAAGAGAGAAAGAATGGAATAGAAGAGAAAAGATCAGTCTTTCATTTGATTGATATGGATCATTCCATGGTGGACGCCAAGATCCCTCTTGGATCTCTTGTTACAATTGAAATTTGTTATCGCTATTTCTCAAAAAGTACTAAAGAGAACTTTCTCAAATTCCATATGTTAGTTTCCCTTGGTCCCTAGTTATGCATATATTGCATTTTGGGACCGATCGGAAAAGAAAATGACCCACAAGCAGCCATCTTTGATTTTGGCAATTGAAGTTTGTTACTGTTAGTTCTCAAAATTCATATGCAGATTCCCCTTGATCCCTAGTTATGCATATTCCTGTATAGGACCAACCCAACAACATACCCAACAGGCATCCATCCTGGATTTTGACAATTGAAACTTCATTTACAATTTCTTGAAGCACTAAATGGCTGTTATTGGTCTTTCAAATTTTAATGTAGAGGTTCCCCTTGGTCTCAAGTTGTGCATGTTAGTCTGATAGAAAGAACTAAATGGATGACAAAGAGTATAGCTACCTTGGAATCCCGGTCAACATCATATAGCAAAATTGTTAACTCGTTATTTCCATGACTCAATCCAACACAAGGGAAGACACCTGACAGAGGGTGCCATAAGATATACAGGCTTTTGGATCACTGGAGGTAAGATACTGTTATCGTCTCTGCGTTAAGTGTTGTAGGCTCCGAGGATCTTCCATTGAGTCGTGTTACGCCTAGCCCGTCATTCACATATGTAGGTGTCCATGTATTCGGGCCTTGGGACTCTGTAACACGAAGGACCAGGGGAGGTTTGCTGCGAACAAACGTTGGGCGGTGATGTTCACATGCATGACGTCTAGGGTAGTCCACATCGAGCTGCTAGAGGAAATGAGTTCCTCGTCATTTATAAATCCAGTGAGGTTATATGCTATCCGAGGGAAAAAAACACTCAGTTTTTTTCCGACAAAGGGAAACAGAAATCTTCACATAGGGCCGTAATGTCAAGGAATTCCTCCATCAATCTGGCACTGCCTTGAAAAAATCCACCTCATGCTTCACATTTTGGGGGTTCATGGGAAAGGATGATTGGTGTTGCAAGACGAATACCAGACTCGTTGTTGCTGAACAGTTCAGCAAGCATAATCTTACCCGGGAAGTTTTGTCTACCTTCATGGCCGAGGTAATGGCATTCATCAACGCAAAGCCACTGGTTCCTGTTACAACAGACGTCAAGGACCCATTTGTTCTCTCACCAGCGACTATTTTGACAGTCGTATGGAGTCTTTCGGACACTTGGGCCAGAATGACATGTCACGTTCACAGTGGAAACATGTCCAGGTCCTGGCTGAGCAGTTTTGGAGACAATGGCGTAAGGAGTTTCTTCCTCTGTTACAAGCCAGGAAGAAGTGGAACCAGGAATCTCGCAACCTTGAGGCAGTTTATGTCCTTATGAAGGACGAACAAGAAGCGCGCAATGATTGGTCCCTTAATTTTAATAATTGCCACCCGTCTATAAAATTTACAATGGAGGAGATGCATGCTGATAAGATCCCAGTATTGGACACCCTCATTATAAGGCGGGACAATGGCAGCCTCACATTCAGTGTGTACCGTAAGCCGACACATACAGATCAGTACCTGAAGTATGACAGTCACCAGTCTCTTGAACACATACTTGGGGTTATAAGAACTCTTACTCATCGGGCGAACACTATTTGTTCTACGGATGATAGGTTAGAGCAGGAGATTGACCACCTAAAGCAGGTACTAAGAACATCCGGCTACAGCAAAAAAAATCAGCATAGCAGCAAGAAGAAGACACCAAACCCTTCTACCATCAGGGAACACCTAGCTCAAGGCCATATCACTAGTCCTTATGTGGGTGGCGTGTCTGAGTCTATAGCCAGAAAGATCCGGAAGCTGGACGTGATGGTCCACACCAAACCAGTCAACACCATCCGTAGCATGCTAGTGGCTCCTAAGGATAAGACCAATACACTAGAAAAGTCAGGAGCTATCTACCACATCCAGTGTGCAGACTGTCCAGCTACATATGTAGGCGAGATCAAGAGAGAGCTCTCCGGAAGAGGGCCATAGAACACCGCAGGGAATCATCACATGTGGAAGCACACATGAACCAGAGTTCCCACTCCTTTGCGGTACACAGCATCAATGTTCTAGACCAGGACCCGCGCTGGTTTCAGAGAGGGGTTATAGAGCTATCGACATCTCGGCATCTAGACCCGCACTTAACCATTAAGTGATATCACCCATTCGAATAGGTGTGTAGAAGTTGAGGAAAATCGTTAGGTAGATTTTGGCTGTCGTCTGCTTACCGTAATCTGGTTTATCCATGTGTTCCTATACCGGAAGTTTATACCATTCGGAACTCTGTATTTAGTGTAGCAGCGGAAGTGTTCCGAACAATTTGGCGCGAATATTGCACGTGCGGATCGCCGCGGTTGCCTATTTAAGCCGGTGCATCGCTATTGTTCGTCAGTCAGAATATTAAAGTCTTGACAAGACTGGTTTGGCTCTCTTTCCCTGATAGGGATAGCTGTAGGTAGATTATGTAGGGTACTGCTAGATATAATTATGTTAGGGTATAGAGAATAGAATAGCTTACCAGTCATTAAGGGTAGGTTTCATGTCAGTCATGTAGTCGTCAGTATATTTCGACTCTGAATTATTTGTAGGTTTTTATACCGTCGTCTATCATATAGGAGTATGGCCGTGTAGCCGTTAGTATTTTCTAGAACTAGGACCATGTGGCCGAGAGTTCACTAGACACTACTGTCACGTTGTCAGAGTATGTGTGTTGGAGTGTATTATTATTCTCTTTATTTCCTCCACAAATGAAGATTCACAAATAGAATAATTACATCATACAACATATAAACAAGAATAGTCTGAATATACATATACAAAGTTATTTCACACACAAGTAATTATATTGAAACATCAATTGTTAGCAAATTGGGTTATATTTTTAAGCATTTCATTCAGAAAATTTACATTTGCTAATCTTACATATTCGTTGTCTTCGTTAGACATGTCATAGTCTAACTTGCTTCCTAATAAAGCATTAACTAGTTCAAAATCTGATAAATTGTGAAGGTACGCAATAAAATCAATACCCAACATATTAAATAAAAAACACCATAATTTATCACGAATAGCAGTATTCTTTTCACAATGTAGAATTATATGCATTAAAGTATCGTTGTATAAAATACCACAGTAGTGGCATAAAGCCATATGGTCCAACATACGAGATGTTGTACATAATTTTATGATACAGTGTATAGATTTATAATACTGAGGATATTTAATAGCCAATTTCCATAAATAATGTGGTTTAATCTTAGAATGAATAAATTTAAATCTGAAAAAGTCATTGTGGTTATGCATACGTTCTAACCATGCAGTTTCCTCTACTCTATATACATTTTCATAGACACTTTTTTTCCATTGTAGTTTCCCCGGAAAATACCCTAGCTTTATATAGTCAACAAAAGTCTCATACAATGAATATTTTCTTAAAATAGAAATAATGTCGGGTATAAATCCCTGTTGTTTTTCGTTGTTTACAATGAACATAAAAAATCTAGTAATAAATATCTTGTGTATTAGCATACTATTATCGATATTATAAATTCGTCCCAGAAATAATAATTTCTTGATATTAATATAAGATTCAATACTAGTCCAGCCAAGCAATGATACACACATGTCTGTCCTAGTTCTCTTTTCAAACCTTTGAATACTTTTCACAATAAAATTTTGTGCCTTTTCTAATAATAATACTTCAGTTTTGGAAAGTAACCATAGTTCACATCCGAAAAGTGCAGAAGGATACACTTTAATTTTGACTATTTTAGCAACAGTGAGAGGGTTAAGTGCGTTGGGATGAGCACCAGATTTTAGAAGAGACATAACACCAGTTTTTAATTTACAACATGCTCTAGTAGTTCTTTCAACTGAATTTCTTCTGCCGTTTAACAATATTCCGACATGTTTAATTTCTTCAACTACAGGCAGTACAAATTTGTATAGGTAGACATTTTGTATATTATGGGATATGCGTTTTTCAGAAAACAATACAATTTTACTTTTCGTAGATGAGAAAGTGAATCTCCACTTCTTACTATAGGTTTCACATATATTAACCATTTTTTGTAGGCTTTGAAAATTTGCACTAACAAGACAAATGTCATCTGCCTGAGTTGGGATGTTAACTTTTAAATCTGCAATAACTGCGCCGTTTCCACAATTTTCCATTTCATTCAATAATTCGTTTATGAAAATTAGGTACAGTTTGGCAGACAAAGATCCCCCTTGCAAAATCCCTCTCTCCATTTTGATCAAAGGTGATGTTAAGCCATTAAATAAGATTGAACTTTCTACATGTGTATACATTTCTTTAAGAATAACCCATATCTTGCCTCTCAGTCCAATTTCATGTATTTTAAAAAGAAGACCTGCGTGCCACACTGTGTCGAACGCCTTGTTGCTGTCTAAAAATGCAACATATACATTTGATCCATTTTCTAAATTATAATTAATACATTCTTGTAAGTTAAAAGATGTACATAGGCTACACAGATTACTACCTGAACTTTATATATCTTGAGTTTGTGTTTTTTTGCCAGACTTCACGTACAAATTATGGCTCAGAATGTAAGACCCTGACGGACCCAAGATCACCGAACCTGGATATAAATATTTTAAAGGTGTCGGTTTGAGGTGAAAAGCCGATCCTTTTACAGGTGATATCACTCAGTCGAATAGGTGATATCACTTATTGAAACGAATAGGTGATATCACAAAGTCGAATAGGTGATATCACTCATTCGAACAGGTGATATCATTTATTTGAAAAACGAATTGGTGATATCACCAAATGGGAATAAATAGTAAAACGGCGCCCCATATCACATGACATAGGGTTAATCCCTTGGTCACGTGACTGAATCCGACACCAGATTAGTCTGTAGCCCCTGACTGACCACAGCTAGGACTGAAGAAGGCCACCAGATAGTGGTCGAAAGCTACCCGTGAGTAGAATCTATTTGTTTAATGGCATTGTAAAAGATTTCATTTATTAAAGTTTCGGAAGTTTGAGAGGCCATAATTCCTTTACTATTTCTACATCATAATGAATTACTACTGCATAGGAAGACCTGTCTCGGGTTATTTCGACATCACCCCAACCCTGTGTAACAGTACATAGTTTATATTATAAATATTTTGATGATCAAATACATTTATATTAGCACATTATATTTGAAAGCAAAACCTGTGCATTCGTGTTTAAACGCTAAATCGTCCTTTGGTCCCTGCGACCCAGTTAAAATTAGATAATATTTTTTTAGTATGCCCATTCACAATCTAAATAAAAGAATAATAATCAGCAACCGATTCTTCTATACTATATACTGGCCCGATCCTGTCCAATAGTCTGCCAAATCCTGTAAACCGTCTTACCGGAAACTAAAGGGGAATAACTCCCAGTGTTGACATATTGCCAGTGTAGAAAAGCGTGACTGGTGTACGATGTCGGGAAGTATGAGGGTTGGTGTCGGGAAGATGACACGATCTCCGATTTACAGATCATACAGCTATCTGGTAAGGACAGTGTCAGATACTTTTTGTTTTCTGTTGTCTGAGAACAAAAAATGGTTTTGTTTAAAACTTGCCATCCACCGGTTTCGATATCGAGATTCACTGAGCAGATCTAGAGTTGTTCTGATCATGACTAGATTTCTAGTCCTAGTTTCTGAAAACAAAATGTGACTGGTACGATTCTCTTCCGATTGTAACATGCACCGGGGGTACAACAGAGCAGTCACCATTCCAAGAGGTGACTATGCTCGATGTTGCTTAACTTCGGTATACACAGATACGACACTCAACAGCACTGCCACAAAAAGTTAGCTATTGGACTATGAAGCTGAAATGCCCATATCCATGAACCATCACATTACCTCTTTCTCCGATAAGATTCGTTCCGAAGCTTCCATACCTGTGTTCTACGTGGCATCCCCAGCAAACACAACCGTCCCTCTTGTTGTTAATAGCGGCCCCCAGTGTCACCTCATCACCAGACCCCGTAGTCACCAACAAGTCTCCAGGAACACTGTGCTTCCCATGCTGTCTGAGGGCACCCTACGGGATACCATTAGGGGTACAACGGAGCGGTCACCCATCCAACAGCTGACCACGCTCGACGTTCCTATACTTCGGTACACAGACACGACACTCAACCGCACAGCCATAAAAGCTAGCTACTGGACTATACAGCAGAAATGCCCATATCCATGGACTATCACACAATAAACCAAGTATAGCTAATAACAGCCTTGATCTGCAGACACCCCGTCACTTCCGTCGCCTTGTTTACATTACCTCGTATAGGGCAGTCATTATTTAAAGCAGAAATGGTGGTAAATTGACACTTTCCGATTTTACAATTTTTGTTTTTAAAGATATTAATTTGGGCTTAATCTTAGTTTAGGATATTGTTTCTCAACAAAATGAAAGAAAACAATTTTTATCAACATATTTAAAGAAATTAGATGGGTGTGCAAAATTATGTTCCCGATCCCTTTCAAACCCAGAAATAAATAAAAGTTAACAACAGCTCCCATGTGTGTTCAAATGAATGACCTTGACCTACATTCAAGGTAACAGGGTCAAACAGTGTGAAAACTTCTTCTCAATAACCAAGACTCCCAGGGAGTTGATATTTGGTGTGTAGCATGCTGGGGTGAAGGGCTACTGAGTTTGTTCAAATTAATGACCTTGACATACATTCAAGGTCACAGGGGTCAAATAGGATAAAATCATTAAACAACTTCTTCTCAATAACCAAGAGTTCCAGGGAGTTGATATTGGGTCTGTAGCATGCTGGGGTAAAGGGCTACTAGCGGAAAAGTATGTGTACTGTTGACTACTTAGTAGACAAAAGTGTTGAATGTTTTTCTACAACAGGAGCTACTTGGAAAGCAACACTCATTTCACCGTTTGAGGTTATCTTGAAATAAATTCAGGAATATCAACATTAAGTAGGCAAAGTGAGTTCAATAAATTTCTAGCAACACCACAAATGAACTCCCTCTTTCTTCTGATCTTCCCACCACCTCACACTACCTTTTATAATTTTCTAAAACCTGGGCAAAATTATTTGTGGATTAAACATTAATCTGGGCACATCACCAATATGGAAGATGGCAGGCAGAAAGTTGTCCTGTGTGGCTTTAAACTTTAGGTTTATTATAGGTCTAAGACTCTGAGTTTGTGCACAAAAGCTACTTTCATATTTTGTAAATACTACATGTTGATAAAACAGCCAGGAAGAGAAGAATACAGGACAGTACAGATAAACAACACATTGCTGGACACCATAATCTCTCTTAGGACAGTACAGGTAAACAACACATTGCTGGACACCATAATCTCTCTAAATACAGTACAGATAAACAACACATTGCTGGACACCATAATCTCTCTAAGGACAGTACAGATAAACAACACATTGCTGGACACCATAATCTCTCTTAGGACAGTACAGATAAACAACACATTGCTGGACACCATAATCTCTCTTAGGACAGTACAGATAAACAACACATTGCTGGACACCATAATCTCTCTAAGGACAGTACAGATAAACAACACATTGCTGGACACCATAATCTCTCTAAGGACAGTACAGATAAACAACAGATTGCTGGACACCATAATCTCTCTAAGGACAGTACAGATAAACAACACATTGCTGGACACCATAATCTCTCTAAGGACAGTACAGATAAACAACACATTGCTGGACACCATAATCTCTCTAAGGACAGTACAGATAAACAACAGATTGCTGGACACCATAATCTCTCTTAGGACAGTACAGATAAACAACACATTGCTGGACACCATAATCTCTCTTAGGACAGTACAGGTAAACAACACATTGCTGGACACCATAATCTCTCTAAATACAGTACAGATAAACAACACATTGCTGGACAACATAATCTCTCTAAGGACAGTACAGATAAACAACACATTGCTGGACACCATAATCTCTCTTAGGACAGTACAGATAAACAACACATTGCTGGACACCATAATCTCTCTAAGGACAGTACAGATAAACAACACATTGCTGGACACCATAATCTCTCTAAGGACAGTACAGATAAACAACAGATTGCTGGACACCATAATCTCTCTAAGGACAGTACAGATAAACAACACATTGCTGGACAACATAATCTCTCTTAGGACAGTACAGATAAACAACACATTGCTGGACACCATAATCTTTCTTAGGACAGTACAGATAAACAACACATTGCTGGACAACATAATCTCTCTTAGGACAGTACAGATAAACAACACATTGCTGGACACCATAATCTCTCTAAGGACAGTACAGATAAACAACAGATTGCTGGACACCATAATCTCTCTTAGGACAGTACAGATAAACAACACACTGCTGGACACCATAATCTCTCTTAGGACAGTACAGATAAACAACACATTGCTGGACACCATAATCTCTCTTAGGACAGTACAGATAAACAACACATTGCTGGACACCATCATCTCTCTTAGGACAGTACAGATAAACAACACATTGCTGGACACCATCATCTCTCTTAGGACAGTACAGATAAACAACACATTGCTGGACACCATAATCTCTCTTAGGACAGTACAGGTAAACAACACATTGCTGGACACCATAATCTCTCAAAGGACAGTACAGATAAGCAACACATTGCTGGACACCATAATCTCTCTAAGGACAGTACAGATAAACAACACCTTGCTGGACACGATAATCTCTCTAAGGACAGTACAGATAAACAACACATTGCTGGGCACCATAATCTCTCTTAGGACAGTACAGATAAACAACACATTGCTGGACACGATAATCTCTCTAAGGACAGTACAGATAAACAACACATTGCTGGACACCATAATCTCTCTTAGGACAGTACAGATAAACAACACATTGCTGGACACCATAATCTCTCTTAGGACAGTACAGATAAACAACACATTGCTGGACACCATAATCTCTCTTAGGACAGTACAGATAAACAACACATTGCTGGACAACATAATCTCTCTTAGGACAGTACAGATAAACAACAGATTGCTGGACACCATAATCTCTCTAAGGACAGTACAGATAAACAACACATTGCTGGACACCATAAGCTCTCTAAATACAGTACAGATAAACAACACATTGCTGGACAACATAATCTCTCTAAGGACAGTACAGATAAACAACACATTGCTGGACACCATAATCTCTCTTAGGACAGTACAGATAAACAACACATTGCTGGACACCATAATCTCTCTTAGGACAGTACAGATAAACAACACATTGCTGGACACCATAATCTCTCTTAGGACAGTACAGATAAACAACACATTGCTGGACACCATAATCTCTCTTAGGACAGTACAGATAAACACATTGCTGGACACCATCATCTCTCTTAGGACAGTACAGATAAACAACACATTGCTGGACACCATAATCTCTCTTAGGACAGTACAGGTAAACAACACATTGCTGGACACCATAATCTCTCTAAGGACAGTACAGGTAAACAACACATTGCTGGACAACATAATCTCTCTAAGGACAGTACAGATAAACAACACATTGCTGGGCACCATAATCTCTCTAAGGACAGTACAGGTAAACAACACATTGCTGGACACCATAATCTCTCTAAATACAGTACAGATAAACAACACATTGCTGGACACCATAATCTCTCTTAGGACAGTACAGATAAACAACACATTGCTGGACACCATAATCTCTCTTAGGACAGTACAGATAAACAACAGATTGCTGGACACCATAATCTCTCTTAGGACAGTACAGATAAACAACAGATTGCTGGACACCATAATCTCTCTTAGGACAGTACAGATAAACAACACATTGCTGGACACCATAATCTCTCTAAGGACAGTACAGATAAACAACACATTGCTGGACACCATAATCTCTCAGGACAGTACAGATAAACAACACATTGCTGGACACCATAATCTCTCTTAGGACAGTACAGATAAACAACACATTGCTGGACACCATAATCTCTCTTAGGACAGTACAGATAAACACATTGCTGGACACCATCATCTCTCTTAGGACAGTACAGATAAACAACACATTGCTGGACACCATAATCTCTCTTAGGACAGTACAGGTAAACAACACATTGCTGGACACCATAATCTCTCTAAGGACAGTACAGGTAAACAACACATTGCTGGACAACATAATCTCTCTAAGGACAGTACAGATAAACAACACATTGCTGGGCACCATAATCTCTCTAAGGACAGTACAGGTAAACAACACATTGCTGGACACCATAATCTCTCTAAATACAGTACAGATAAACAACACATTGCTGGACACCATAATCTCTCTTAGGACAGTACAGATAAACAACACATTGCTGGACACCATAATCTCTCTTAGGACAGTACAGATAAACAACAGATTGCTGGACACCATAATCTCTCTTAGGACAGTACAGATAAACAACAGATTGCTGGACACCATAATCTCTCTTAGGACAGTACAGATAAACAACACATTGCTGGACACCATAATCTCTCTAAGGACAGTACAGATAAACAACACATTGCTGGACACCATAATCTCTCAGGACAGTACAGATAAACAACACATTGCTGGACACCATAATCTCTCTTAGGACAGTACAGATAAACAACACATTGCTGGACAACATAATCTCTCTTAGGACAGTACAGATAAACAACACATTGCTGGACACCATAATCTCTCTTAGGACAGTACAGATAAACAACACATTGCTGGACACCATAATCTCTCTAAGGACAGTACAGATAAACAACACATTGCTGGACACAATAATCTCTCTAAGGACAGTACAGATAAACAACACATTGCTGGACACCATAACCTCTCTTAGGACAGTACAGATAAACAATTCATTGCTGGACACCATAATCTCTCTTAGGACAGTACAGATAAACAACACATTTCTGGACACCATAATCTCTCTTAGGACAGTACAGATAAACAACACATTGCTGGACAACATAATCTCTCTAAGGACAGTACAGATAAACAACACATTGCTGGACACCATAATCTCTTTTAGGACAGTACAGATAAACAACACATTGCTGGACACCATAATCTCTCTTAGGACAGTACAGATAAACAACACATTGCTGGACACCATAATCTCTCTAAGGACAGTACAGATAAACAACACATTGCTGGACACGATAATCTCTCTAAGGACAGTACAGATAAACAACACATTGCTGGACACCATAATCTCTCTTAGGACAGTACAGATAAACAACACATTGCTGGACACCATAATCTCTCTAAATACAGTACAGATAAACAACACATTGCTGGACACCATAATCTCTCTAAGGACAGTACAGATAAACAACACATTGCTGGACACCATAATCTCTCTTAGGACTACAGATAAACAACACATTGCTGGACACCATAATCTCTCTTAGGACAGTACAGATAAACAACAGATTGCTGGACACCATAATCTCTCTTAGGACAGTACAGATAAACAACACATTGCTGGACACCATAATCTCTCTAAGGACAGTACAGATAAACAACACATTGCTGGACACCATAATCTCTCTATGCTCTCTTTTTTTTTGAGAGCGAATACAATTCTAAAATGAAAAATGCTGTTACCTAATTTTTTTCAGTTTCTTTTATTCCAGAAACGTCTATATTGTGAAAAGCTACAATCTGCAAATCAAAGAAAGTTCTGCGATGACAAGCAGACAGCACATACATTCCCAAGGGACCAAACATTGCCAATGTTGAATGAAAATCATAGAAGTAATATATTATCCATCATTAATGATCTTCCAGAGAAACAATTTCGCTCACTGAAAGAGATGCAAACTAAGCAATCTTTGGCAGAAAATATTCTGAAATTTCGCTTCAAGAATGGCAAGATTTCCGATGTGAATGAATTAATAAAAAACAATGTTGCCAGTTTTGAATGTCTTCAAAATGTATGTACAGAGCTGCAGTCTTTGGAACTTTTACATCAAGACTTCTGTTATCCTGGATTGTTACGGAGGCAAATTGAGGTAAATATATTGGACAGTCTTAGTTATGTTAGTTACACTATTTGTAATGTAGTACTGTTGGTGTAGTAATGTTATACTGTTGGTGTATTAATGTTATACTGTTGGTGTGTTAATGTTATACTGTTGGTGTGTCAATGTTATACTGTTGGTGTGTCAATGTTATACTGTTGGTGTGTTAATGTTATACTGTTGGTGTGTTAATGTTATACTGTTGGTGTGTTAATGTTATACTGTTGGTGTATCAATGTTATACTGTTGGTGTGTTAATGTTATACTGTTGGTGTGTTAATGTTATACTGTTCGTGTTAATGTTATACTGTTGGTGTGTTAATGTTATACTGTTGGTGTGTAAATGTTATACTGTTTGTGTGTAAATGTTATTTCTGTTGACCTTTATTTATATGGTTGGTATGTAAATGTTATTTCTGTTGACCTTTATTTATATGGTTGGTGTGTAAATGTTATTTCTGTTGACCTTTATTTATATGGTTGGTGTGTAAATGTTATACTGTTGACCTTTATTTATATGGTTGGTGTGTAAATGGTATTTCTGTTGACCTTTATTTATATGGTTGGTGTGTCAATGTTATACTGTTGACCTTTATTTATATGGTTGGTGTGTCAATGTTATACTGTTGACCTTTATTTATATGGTTGGTATGTGTGGATAGAATCTGATACAGAAGGGTTATACTGTGTGTAAAAAATGATGATGAGATGGTTGAAAAATCGAAAAGGAGTTCATTAAAGCACCTATTATATAGCATTATATCTTTTGGTTCTCCACAGAATCTTCAAAGCATAGTTGTGATTGATATTGAAACCCTGAGGTCAGTCAGTTGGATCAAAGTGAATCGGCAGCTAGAAGTGGAAGATTGGAGTCATGCCATGTTGATTGAAAATCCCAACATAAAAATATCTGACCATGTGTTCCACCATAATGTGGTATGTATGACGTAGCCATTTCATGAGTTGCCAACATTATTGTGTCATCTGAAAACTGTTTTTGTTAAAGCTCACATGGTCTGACAGACATAGATCAACTTACATGATACCGCAGCATTTGTAAATTTATCAACAATATTGAAACACTTATTGATAAATCAACTAGTTATTCATTGTACAGTGTGGCAAAGTTTGACAGAATGTAGTATGAAACAATTTACAGTGTTGTTTTTCTTTTCTGTCGTTATATTACAGGCAAAAGCAGCAGTGTCCAGAATTCCTAAAGGCTGTATTTATATTGTGAGAGACACCAGTCTCCAGTTCAGAAATGACAAGCTGGTCAAGGCCAAAGATGAGCTGCATTATAGGGTGATGCATTCAGTTTTCATGACTGTTTTAAAGTCAAGTCTAGAGGAGAAGGATTCGGATGTGTATGTTGTAGATATGAAGAAGATACCTGACATTTATGATACTTTAGTTGTAAAATATTTTGACATTACACATGTAAATAACTACAAATTATTAAAGGATGTGAGGAAAAATCCAGATTTGTTTAGAATACAGATGACATCTTTCCCAAATATACATCACCTATTACATGACCAGTATGCATGTGTTGCTCTCTTAGCCAATTCCTTTTGCAAACTAGTCCTGTGTAACTGGTAGGGTCTGTCCAGTGCGTACAAACTAGTCCTGTGTAACTGGTAGGGTCTGTCCGGTACGTACAAACTAGTCCTGTGTAACTGGTAGGGTCTGTCCGGTACGTACAAACTAGTCCTGTGTAACTGGTAGGGTCTGTCCGGTACGTACAAACTAACTAATTTGATATGACAATAATTTGCACAAATCTGAATGAAAGTTCAAGTGTTATAATTCTGAATACTAAATTTATACTAAAAGTAGTATTCACAGAGTTAAGAAGTTGATGCTTCAAAGTCGGAGTGAAATATGAAAATTCTCCGAAATGTGCCGCTTTTTTATGCATTACCCATGGATTTACCAGCTTGGGATTTAATTCTAAAAACTGTTCTATGAATTAATCATTACTTAGCAATAATCAATAGTTATTGAGTATTATCTGATGCGAGTATTATCTTATTTGATAGTTATCAGTAGAATTTACCTGTTATTTACCTGTACAGCATTTACCCCCCCCCCCCCCCCCCCCCCCCCCCCCCCCCCGATTTCACAGAAACGTGGGTATTAATTTTTTTGGCTGAGTTATGGACCTTTGATTAGCAGTAATATGTAATAACAGCAACAAATATTATCAGATTTTCTTGAAACTTGGTAACAACATTAAATGCCTAAATGGCTCAAGCAGGTTTGATCGCCACTTTTAGCGGGCATTTCTTGGCTGAGTTATGGCCCCTTGATTGAAGAAAGATGTGATTTTGGACGTTCCGTGCAATAATTAACAGCAACAAATATCTTCAGATTTTCTTGAAACTTGCATTGGTAACGACATCAATACCTAAATGGCTCAACCAAGTTTGATCTCCACTTTTTGCAGACAATATTTGGCTGAGTTATGGCCCCTTTATTAATGAAAAATGTCATTTTTGGATGTTTCTGTGCAATAACGGCAATAAATATTATCAGATTTTCTGGAAACTTGGTGACAACATTAAATGCCTAAATGGCTGGGCTGAGTTTGATCACCACTTTTTGTGGACATTATTTGGCAGAGTTACAAGTCCATTGTTAAGGAAAAATGTCTTCTTTTTTTTTTTTTTGCTAAAAGCTGCTTTTTCCATTCAATAACTGGTGGAAATATTATCAAGCTAGTTCTCTTCAAAATTTATGAAAGGACTTGTATTACCTGGACTGTACAGGTATATAGCCTCTTTCAATACACTGGCCAATTAGTGTAAGTTATTCACCTCCCCAGGTGTGAGAAACTAATCTTCAAACGTTATAGAAAGAACTTCCATAATTGTAAAATGTATATTTGTATGTATTAGGTGACTATAAGAGTGGTGTGGAGTAACGCTTATATATGGAATATGATGAATTCTTATTGTCCAGTAAATATAAAACAAGCTACTACAGCTGGTAAAAGCAAAAAAATAATTCATAGAATTTATAGAATTATAAATTATCATTCTACTCTGAATATCTTTGTAATATAACCAATGACGCTTACATTCTTTCAACTATTTCTTTATATATATATATATACTTCACTGTCTATATTTACTTATTCACTTTACTCTGTATATATGTGGTACCTTTGGAGACCTGACTTATATAGGCTTGCCTTTTGTCCAATCCATTTGTTTTATTGCAATAAAATTTGTTGAAATGAAAATAATTCATATAGAAATTGAATCTTAAGTAGTCAACCATATAGGCCTAATGTTTATAATCTTACTTATCACCAAGTTAAAGTAATATTTACTGGTAATGGTGTCACATTTGTATTATTGATGATGTCATAAAGAAGACCACCCAAAAATGGAAATTATCATATTATACCGTGCCCTGCACTCACTGTTTCTTGTATATTATGTAATATCCATGAATTATATATTAAATCAGGAGTAAAATGGGATTGTGGAGAGGAGTATCTGCAAGAAAGAGGTCTGCACTGGAATCATAGTGGGAAGTTTAAATTATTGGGCATTTCATTTTATCTTACTAAGGAAGTTATCACCTAACATAATTTTGATGAAAAGTTGATATCTGTTAAAAATTTACTAGACAACTGGTCATTTAGAAACCTAAGTAACTTGGGTAAAGTCACATTGATTAAAACTCTAGCACTTTAAGTATTCACACACTTATTTTCTACACTTCCGGATCCAACAGAAGCATTCTTGCAAAATCTTCAAAAAATATTTGTTAACTTCTTGTGGTCTGGTAAGAATGATAAAATCAAAAGAAATGTAGTGATAAACATTTATGAAAATGGAGGTTTGGGAATGCACCATGTTAAATCGTTCTGCCAAGCACAAAAAATAACGGGGATAAAGAAATTACTGAACCATTCCAGTTAGAAATTATTGTTATTAAATTAAGTAGAAAAAATGGGGGGGGGGGGGGGGGGGGGGATAAGATATGGAATATGAATGAGGAAGGATTAATGAAAATCTCCCAGAAATTCAATAGTTTTTGGTGTAATGTTATTCAGATATGGGCCTCAATCTTGTCTGGTACACCTCCCACAACCCCTGATGAGCTACTATCTCAGCCACTGTGGCTTAATGATAAAATATTAATAAATAATAGGCATGCTATATACTATAAGTGGATAGAAGGTAATGTCTTCTTTATAAATGACTTAATAAATGAAATTGGTGAGTTCTTATCTGTGAATGATACAAATTTTGTAACCTATCAAGGGCTACTTTCTATTCCGAGGAAGTTGGAAACAAAATATCATACAAAATGGTAGAAAACTTAATATTTTAAGCAAATATACAAGTCTACCTAAGACAAACATTAAAATTGCAAAATATTTCTATAACCTTATAGTAAGTAAATACCAGGAATTTCCAGTGAAAAATATAGACAAATGGAATGAAAAACTCGAAACTACACTGATTCAGAATAATGGAAATTAATATTTAAATCACCGATTGAGCTGACTGATGATACAAACTTACGAACACTTCAGTACAAATTGCTTCACATAATATTATACAAACACTAGACTAATGAAAATGAAATTAGTAGAAACCGAGCTTTGTACGTTCTGTATAGCAAGTAGGGAAACCTTAGATCATCTTTTTTGGGAATGTCCTCACTCCCGTGTCTTATGGGAATTCCTACAAAATAGGTTTGATACTTTTTCCACTATATATTTTCCTATGACATGTTCTTCTGTGATACTAGGTACAAACAACGAACCACAGTTTGATAGCATAAATTATTGTATTTTACATGTAAAAAATATGTATATTGTCAATGTTATCCTTCTACAGACAGATTGATAATCCTACAGAGTACAAACACCTTTCTAAAATGACAAGTTCATGTTGAAGATCTTTACAACATGATTCTGAAGGATTGTACAAAAGACAAGATATATTTGCCTTTCAAAACAAATTGATAGTCAGATACAGTAATGCAAAAAGAATTATGGTTGTTTTGTCCTAGGATTCATGAATGATGCTCGGGGACTCCAGGAAGTTATCATAGTTTGGTCAGGAGCATAACTGGGCAAAGAGATCTAATGTATAAACAGAGGGTGTGGCTCCCTTGGGGCCAGGGGCCAAATGGGAAATAAAGGTAAATCATTTAAATACCTACTAGTCCTTTCTATGAAATTTGGTCTGGAGCAATTATACAATGGAATTGGAACTCATGTGGCAGGAGAAAAGGGCCCAATAGGGGAAATATGGAAAAAAAAATTTAAATCCTTTTTCATGAACGACAGCATTTGGTTCAACTGTATTTTGAACCATTTTGGAAGAGACAGTTCAAAAGTAGGAAAAGGGTATTTTGCCATAATAACTGAAATATCCAGGTGAGCGATGCAGGCCCACTGGGCCACTTGTTATCTATTTATACATAAAAAAAAGAAAAGAAAACCTACTGAATAAAGATTTTTATGCAGCTGATGAATTTTAATTATTTGTAGAAAAGATAATTTTCATGAATCTGAATTTTTAGCCCACCATCAGATGATGGTGGGCTATTCAAATCACCCTTGTCTGTGGTCCGTCTAGCGTCCGTCCATCTGCAAACAATCCTTGTTATCGCCATTTTTTTAAAAGAACTGGAGTACCCATTCCTCAAACTTTATGTGTAGCTTCCCCTTGGTCCCTAGTTGTGCCATTTAAATTTAGATTTTTGATCAGAAAAACAAAATGGCTAATAGACAGCCATCTTGGATTTTGAGAGTTGAATTTTGTTAACGCTTTTGAGGTCATCTGACTTGAAGGGTCAGGATAACCTATAGTCATTGTGCTTCATCCCTTGTTGTCCGCCGTGCATAAACTTTTCACATTTCAAACTTCTCAAATTCCAACAGTGGGATTGAGCTGATATTTGCCTGAACTGATCTTAGAGTGTTGTTATTTTTTTGGTCGGTCAAAAATCCAAGATGGCCACCATGACAGCCATCTTGAAAAATACACTTAAAACTTTTTCTCCAGTTGACTGTTGTCATTAAGCTGAAAATTGGTGAGGATGTTAAGGAAAGGGAGCCAAGAAAGTGTTGTTTTTTTCCGACCATGGCTAACAGTGCCACTTTGCTTCCGAGTATGTATACTACAATAGTAGAAGGGTCTTTAGAGTCAGATGATCATTAAGGCCCATAGGCCTCTTGTTGTCGAAAAGTACTTGAGAGATATTCCTCAAACTTCATGTGTAGGTATCCTTTGGTCCCTAGTTGTGCAATTTGAATTTAGATTTTTGATCAGAAAAATAAATGGCTGACAAGCAGCCATCTTTGATTTTGAGAATTGATGTTCATTATTGATATTTCTTGAAAAGAACTGGAGAGATATTTCTCGAACTTTGCATGTAGGTTCCATGTGTTTATGTTATCAGATTAGTTAGAGGTAAAAAAGAAAGGAAAAAATAGAGAGAAGATCAGTCTGACATGGAACCTATTACATGTAATGTAGCCAGTTAACCCTACATATTACCTATAATAAAGTACATGTATATATATTTGGAATCTATACAACATTCACAATTTTAATATAGCTCTGAAGACTAAGTAAACTTATTTTTTCTATGTGTTTCAAACAGACCAGCAACTACCATGGTAACAACTTTTAAAAACTTCAAAAATTGCAACATATTGTGATATTTCACCCAAAATGACAATTCTCTACACAATTTTTTTTCTGAAACCTATTTGAAATTAAATATCTCTATCCCAAAGACAGAATTAATCTTGTTTAGACATATATGTTGCACATTAAGTTTTTCGCAATCTTACCTTGATTTTGAGACACCATTTTTCACTGTTTAAACATACTTTTGGAAATTAAAATCCCGAAATTTAAAATCCAAAAACCACCAATTTATTCATTTTAGTTTTAACAAAAGTGAAGCTGGTATGTACTACTTCATAATGACTATACCAATTATAGTGTACATTTATTTTTTTCATTTTTTATGCATAGCATAATACATTTAGTTATTTGCTTTACAAAAAGATCACTATGGCCATGCAGGTAGTCTTTCTGTCGTCTGCTACCCAAGATCATTCAATGGTGGGCGCCAAGATCCCAAGGACCAAGGTAAATTTTAATCATGCCATACCATAGCATTTGGCAGTATTGATAATCATTATCAAACGCTTCTTCTCTGGAACTAAGTATAAATGTATGACATTGATATTTCAGTGGTAACATCCCTTGGTGGCTGGGATTCAAATTTATACAAATGATGGGGCTGACCCCCAGGGACCTGAGGGGTGGGGCTAAAAGGGGTCCATTTGTTACCTAGGAGCCTGTTTAAGCCATTTGGTATATCCATACAGTTAATATTTGGTCTACATGTCCTTCCGACATGACTTGCTGAAATATCAGGTCAGCAATCTAATGTTGCACAACTAGATATATGTTCCAAGTGATACTTCTCTTACATGGAATTATTAATGAAATTTCTTTTCAATAGTACTGGTATGAGGCTCAGTTGTTCATACAAAATTCATTTGAAGCTCAATTTGATATTCAAGATAGTTTTCTGTGACATTTTACAAGCTTGTTACCACTATTTTTCAGCAACTAGAGAGGGGATCTAGAACATATTCAGAGACATGTTACAATGGCTCTAGCTGATTACGGTGGCCACCTACGACCATTTTGATATTGAAGTTTGTTACCACTCTTTCTCAGAAAATTTTTGAGCAGGCTGTCGTGTATGGTAAAAGTGTCAATGTGGAAGGTAGACCACCAAATTGTTTAAGACAAAATATTTTATCAATAAAAGTTAGTGGTAAGCTATTAGAGGATACACCAACCAATTATTTATAGATGGCAGGATACACCAACCAATTATTTATAGATGGTAGGATACACCAACCAGTTATCTATAGATGTACACTCCCAAAGGTGGATGGTAGGATACACCAACCAATTATCTATAGATGTACTCCAAAAGGTGGATGGTAGGATACACCAACCAATCATTTATAGATGTACTCCAAAAGGTGAATGGTGGGATACACCAACCAATTATTTATAGATGTACTCCGAGGTGGATGGTAGGATACACCAACCAATTATCTATAGATGTACTCCAAAAGGTGGATGGTAGGATACACCAACCAATTATCTTTAGATGTACTCCAAAAGGTGGATGGTAGGATACACCAACCAATTATCTTTAGATGTACTCCAAAAGGTGGATGGTAGGATACACCAACCAATTATTTATAGATGTACTCCAAAAGGTGGATGGTAGAATACACCAACCAATTATCTATAGATGTACTCCAAAAGGTGGATGGTAGAATACACCAACCAATTATCTATAGATGTACTCCAACAGGTGGATGGTAGGATACACCAACCAATTATCTTTAGATGTACTCCAAAAGGTGGATGGTAGAATACACCAACCAATTATCTATAGATGTACTCCAAAAGGTGGATGGTAGAATACACCAACCAATTATCTATAGATGTACTCCAACAGGTGGATGGTAGGATACACCAACCAATTATCTTTAGATGTACTCCAAAAGGTGGATGGTAGAATACACCAACCAATTATCTATAGATGTACTCCAAAAGGTGGATGGTAGGATACACCAACCAATTATTTATAGATGTACTCCGAAAGGTGGATGGTAGGATACACCAACCAATTATTTATAGATGTACTCCAAAAGGTGGATGGTAGGATACACCAACCAATTATCTATAGATGTACTCCAAAAGGTGAATGGTGGGATACACCAACCAATTATTTATAGATGTACTCGGAGGTGGATGGTAGAATACACCAACCAATTATTTATAGATGTACTCCAAAAGGTGGATGGTAGGATACACCAACCAATTATTTATAGATGTACTCCAAAAGGTGGATGGTAGGATACACCAACCAATTATCTATAGATGTACTCCAAAAGGTGGATGGTAGAATACACCAACCAATTATCTACAGATGTACTCCGAAAGGTGGATGGTAGGATACACCATCCAATTATCTATAGATGTACTCCAAAAGGTGAATGGTGGGATACACCAACCAATTATCTATAGATGTACTCCAAAAGGTGGATGGTAGGATCCTTCTAGGATCTTTATACAGTGATGTACACCTAAAGGTGAGTACTAAGATCCCTCTAGGATCTGCTTATTATTACACCAACCAACCATTTAAATTAAAGAAATTTAATTACAATTTTACATGTACAAATATATACGATGTATACGGCATGTTTATTAAGTGTGTAACAGTTGATCTCAATGATCTCTCTGATATGTCTGTATTTAAGGAACAGCAACACGTGGTTTTGGTCAGACAGTTTCCAACACAATACTGTCAAAATTAGATGAAAAGTTCTATCAGGATTAGAGGCCGGCTCCAATTGATGTCATGATTTTTCAGACACTGTTTCTGTTGATGTGTCATCCATGTCCCTATATCCCAGTTTGGACCAATTTTCTTTTGCCATGAGATTTCTGAAAAAAAAGTTACATATTAAAATAAAATTGCAAAAAGAGTCCATGATATAAAGAAAAAAAAACAGATTGTAAAACATGATACCAGGGTAAGTTATATAACATGATACCCGGGTAAGTTATATAACATGATACCCGGGTAAGTTATATAACATGATACCTGGGTAAGTTATAGAACATGATACCTGGGTAAGTTATATAACATGATACCTGGGTAAGTTGTAAAACAAGATACCTGGGTAAGTTGTAAACCATGATACCTGGGTAAGTTGTTAACATGATACCTGGGTAAGTTGTAAACCATGATACCTGGGTAAGTTGTAAAACATGATACCTGGGTAAGTTATATAACATGATACCTGGGTAAGTTGTAAAACATGATACCTGGGTAAGTTATATAACATGATACCTGGGTAAGTTGTAAACCATGATACCTGGGTAAGTTGTAAAACATGATACCTCAGTAACCTGGGTAAGGTATATAACATGATACCTGGGTAAGTTGTAAAACATTATACCTGGGTAAGTTGTAAAACATGATACCTGGGTAAGTTGTAAACCATGATACCTGGGTAAGTTGTAAAACATGATACCTGGGTAAGTTATATAACATGATACCTGGGTAAGTTGTAAAACATGATACCTGGGTAAGTTGTAAAACATGATACCTGGGTAAGTTGTAAAACATGATACCAGGGTAAGTTATATAACATGATACCTGGGTAAGTTGTAAAACATGATACCTGGGTAAGTTGTAAAACATGATACCTGGGTAAGTTATATAACATGATACCTGGGTAAGTTTTAAACCATGATACCAGGGTAAGTTGTAAAACATGATACCTGGGTAAGTTGTAAAACATGATACCTGGGTAAGTTGTAAAACATGATACCTGGGTAAGTTGTAAAACATGATACCAGGGTAAGTTATATAACATGATACCAGGGTAAGTTATATAACATGATACTTGGGTAAGTTGTATAACATGATACCTGGGTAAGTTATATAACATGATACCTGGGTAAGTTATATAACATGATACCCGGGTAAGTTATATAACATGATACCTGGGTAAGTTATATAACATGATACCTGGGTAAGTTGTAAAACATGATACCAGGGTAAGTTTTACCTGGGTAAGTTGTAAAACATGATACCTGGGTAAGTTATACCTGGGTAAGTTGTAAAACATGATACCAGGGTAAGTTATACCTGGGTAAGTTGTAAAACATGATACCTGGGTAAGTTGTAAAACATGATACCAGGGTAAGTTGTAAAACATGATACCTGGGTAAGTTATACCTGGGTAAGTTGTAAAACATGATACCTGGGTAAGTTGTAAAACATGATACCATGGTAAGTTATACCTGGGTAAGTTGTAAAACATGATACCTGGGTAAGTTGTAAAACATGATACCTGGGTAAGTAACATGATACCAGGGTAAGTTGTAAAACATGATACCTGGGTAAGTTGTAAAACATGATACCTGGGTAAGTTGTAAACCATGATACATACCGACACTATTTTCATTTGTGAGACTTAATAACAATACAGAGTGATGTTATAGATAACGTGACATCATAGTGTATAATGGGAGGTCGTGTTAGACTATTAGTTTTGATTTTAATAATTCAATAAAATGTTTTTCTTTCTCTTTTCTTTCTAGAAGGGTATCTGTATATTTTATAGAATGGAAATTATTTGCATTTCTTTTGACCACATGCATCAAAATGTGTGCTTATTTTGATTTTCCTGAATTCTTGAGTATTTACGTGTTGCTTATGTACCCGGACTCTCTTTTCGTAATTGGCTTCCCATTTCTCCAATGTAGTACTCATTGCATCCTGGACATGTGATGACATTTTGTGTAAAATACTGAAAGCGCTAATGCTTAACCAGAAGATTGTTTCAATATTTTTTACCAGACAGAGAGAAAAGTAAAAAAAGATTTCATATGTATGTATAGGGTCTAGTTAGTAAGGCCTTTCCGCATTTACATGCATCTTCATATATATGTATACCTGTTTAATCCATATCATATAAACATAAGGAATCAAAGATTCTCCAAACTAGATTTGAGATTTACAATCAGGAAACAGAACAGGGAAGTTCATGTACTTCAGTGTTTGTGGGTAGTGGGTACCCTGTTAGCACTTACTTGTTCATTCTACATTCCAGATAGTCTTTAGCTTGAATTCTGCACTTGTCATTTTCCTGTTTGTGTGTTTTTAAACATGACATGTACTTCATCATGACAGTTTTACATTCACCTTCAATGACAAAAAAGTACCAAGTTACAATAATGTAAGTCACTTTTGCCAGACGCAATGTTCATGTTGAACTGATTTTTCATATGATGTAACGTATTCACATCACTATAGTTATAAATAGGGGAGGAGATATCCCCCAAACTATTACCTAGTGAGAATAAACATCGGACGATATCGCAAATAGGGGAGGAGATATCCCCCAAACTATTACCTAGTGAGACTAAACATCGGACGATATCGCAGTCACTTTATACATATATAAGTCTACTCATTTTCTTTATCAAAATACATTATATATATACACATAAAAATCACCTAAGCCATATAAGTTCGAAGGACAGATTATTCAAGTTTATTCAAGATTATCAACATCATTATATATATTTATAAATCTAGCAACTAACTATGGACACTCATTACAACTGATTACTCGGCCGGGATCCCTGGTCACTCATTAGGTGCACCCCACCTACCCCCTCCCCGCTATTCCTGGAAAAAAATCATTAGTAACTCGCTTTATCCACAACCTTTGAGTCATGTCGCTATTGTTAACATACAAAATAAACGGTTTTGTCACCTTCATGATCAAGTGGAAAGCTTCCTTTGTCGGGGGGTCTTACGTTAAGTCGTCTTGCTGGGGTCGCCATGTCTCCAGAAAGTTGTCTAGAGTGACTTCCCTTCCCACAGATCACCCAAATTTCTAGAATATCGCGATATTTGATTGGTTCCTTCGGTACAAACCGACCAATAGAAATAGGTTTAACAAATGAGATAGCAGCGGCTACTGCAAAAAAGCATCAGGGATCGAGAGAGATCATCAGGTAACTGTTAGACTCATCAGATATATTTTTGTAGGACTACTACGTCTTAAAAGACGCCCAACGCAACATCAGTATTATATTGTTACATTTTACACCATTTCCACACGGATTAGACATAACGAATTCTGCTGAAGTAAACTCTAAATTTATTTTAAATGTAATAATAATAAAGAGAAAGCTTAAATGTCGCAGTGGGCTGGTCGGCTCTTTTTCTATCGGATATTATTTTGCCGACTGCGACCTCTTATTTCCGAAGCACTAATTCTTTGATGCAGTTTCCGCCCGAAATCCAGGAGTTTATTCTTTGAAAATGTCATCGTCAGCATCGGGAAAATCAGCTATGGGCAGGTTACACGGCGCCTGTCAAAAGTATCTCGCCGTGTAAAACCTCTTAACATTGTTGGAGTACAGTGGGCTGCTGAATTATAATTATCGTTTATTTTGGCCAGAGCGTATAAGACATATTCTAAGGTTCAAATCATGATTTTTTACGTTTATCATCAGATACTTATGTCTTTTTATTTGTCAAAAACTTATTGAAAAATTATTAGAAGTACAAATGAAAATTTCTTAGAAGGGCCAGGAAAAGTGATGCGATCACAGGTCCTAACCTCGTCTGTCAATACATCCAATATATACGGTAAATCTCCGATTAATTCGAACACGCGGATAGTTTGAACACACATTTTTTTCTAGAAAAACAGTAATTTTTTAGCTAGTAATAGTTCGAACTCTGGCTGTTTATAACAGACACCATTTCGAATAGTTCGAACTTGTCAAATGAAGAACGTAAAGTAACATTTTTTCCGGCAAACTCCATTGAAAACTCGCGACGACCCGGCCCCGATGACCGGCCCCGAAAAAATGCCAAGATTTAAATTTGATCAACAAGCACGTTTAGGTTATTAGATTGTATGCGTGATCATTAGAATGCGTCTGTGATTTAATATATGCCACATATTTTAGCGTTAATTTAGTTTTTGTTACATTGCAAAATACACCACGCACGAGACAGTTGATTGCAAATGTAGGCCCCGACAATGTATAAATAACATGCGATATTTGTATTTGTGCTGTGTATATGGCTAACTAAGAAATCGTCCGTGAATTTTCACATATAACTAGTGTTAACTTAGCATTATGATTATTTAATTGTAACTGGACATCTCTTAAGTACTGCCAATCAAAGTATTACCTGAAAACCTGCGACCTCACACTAGGTAAGCATGCTACGAGAGGTGTCGCTTGCGGTATAGTTGAAAGGATCGGCTGCCCGATCTTGCTGAGTGACGACGTGAAAAGCATTCATATCCAGTCAAAACAATCCACAGGTGTCCCAATTAGTGATGGATAATTTTGCAGGTATCAACTATGTTTGGTAGATAATACGACTGGGCATATTTAAAAGCAGACATGTTGATGTTCTGACCTAATTTTACCAACATATATATATTGCCTATTTTTACAGTAGTGCATTCGTAAACGCAACAGGTTATGTAGACTGCTTTTGATGTATTTAAGAGACCATTTATTATAATAATATAGCGATAGTTTCTCATTCAGATGAAAAAATATAACCATGCAAAGATTATACTGTACAAATGTTTAACTTTTGTGTCACAAATGAAACGTGTACGGTACTGTTTTGGGGCCTACTGTAGCTACGCATTGCCCGAGCGGCTTCGTGCAATAACCATCATAGTTATCGCGAAATGAAGAACGTTAACGATCAATTAACATTGAATTAAATGAAATACTCTCATTTTACTTACTTGTAAATGTGCCATTGTTCAGGCCGCCGTTATTACGTATCAGATTTACGATGGATGTGTTTGTGCCTAATGATTTTACTCTGCCGAGATTTTTGCTGATATTGATTCGAATAGTTCGAACTCGCGCTTATTTTCTGAAGCATAATTTCGAATAATTCGAACAGGTATTTAATTTTGTTCGAACTAACCGGAGGTTTACCGTAATCGATGTATTGACAGACGAGGCTAGGACCTGTGGATGCGATAATTAGGAAAGACAGTCACTAGGAACGTTAACCGATATTCTAGTGTAATAGGAGAGGAAAAATGCACGGGCAGACCAGGGTTTGAACCCTGGACCTCCAAACACTAGCCGGATGCTCTACCAAATGGTCTACCTGGTCACCGAGGGTCGACGCTGTCCAGTTCCACTACACTACAGGCCTACATGTAGTTCGCTTTGAAACACAGACACCAAAGAAAGGAATGTTTAAAAATATTAGAAGACTCAAAAGTCATTGTGAATTTTTCCTGAATACAAATCAGAAACAAGTTAACAAGATGTAAAAGAGAAACAGCGAAGTCATAACAGGAAGAAGCAAGGTAGAAAGAACACCACAAAACAGAAGAATATACATATCGTGTTCGTGGACCACCTTGGAGTAGAAAAATTGTTTGCCTTCCGAAAACGAGACACATCATATAAAAGGAGAAGAAATGTTTAAATGAATAGATAGTTACATATGTAGCAGGCCAGGTTTTAATTGTAAATAATGTACATAGTTGTATGGTCGCCTTCTAGCTTCCAGCTAGGGGGAATTTCCCTTTAGCTCAGTCGGTAGAGTGGCGGACCAGTAAGCCGAGGGTCACTGGTTCGATCCCGGCTGGCTGCACACTACTACTCCTTGAACTTTTACTCATAGAAAAGGTCTTCAAATTAAATTACCATCTGAACTGTGATTCATATAAAATTATGATATGAATTAAAATGTTCAGCAATCTCCTTACCAGGTAAATTCTAGATATGGATATAAAGGCATTGTTTTTACCTGCATTCTTTATTAACTAAACGAACTCTAAACAACACGGGTAAATGATAAACAGTCTACCACAATCAGACATCACACTACATTTTTAGATAGCTATGATGAACATCGCAAACATAAATGTTTCAACTACCAATATTTAAGCTGTATACCATACCGAAGTACCATATTTATATTAAATTGATAAATATTGTAATTTATGATTTGGATATAGAGGCTTTCACCCTTAATCCTTTACTTTGCTATTAAAATTAAATGCTATTAAATCAATATCTGATTTAATTTTTTTATGCGTAATATTAATACGATGTGTTTATTTTTACAGATTTGCAGTATTAATAGCATGGGCATGAGATGGCAGCTGTACGATCCTGATTTTTATACAGATATTATTTTTGGATTTGAAGTTGAAGATGAATCTGATGAAGAAGTTTATTTATGTCGATGTTCTGGTCGAGGGAAATCTGATGAGGAACGCCGGATACCACGAATGCCTCTTATTAAGGCCAGTTTTCAAGAAGTGGGTAAAACTTCTATAAAAGATAATAGTAATGATGGAAAATTGAGGATATTTGTTAATTATATGGAATTTATATGAAAAATAATTTCTAAAAATTATTCTATGGTAGTGAAAATATTTATATAACATCTTTAGACTATTTCCAACTTGCTAGAATTTATTAAGCTAGCTTTAACTCTGATAAATCAGAGAGATCAAAAACCAACATCTTATTTAAAGTTCTGGACCGTAGTTTAGGGATTACAGGAGATATTTGTAGCAATTTCATCAGAAATGACTAGAGCAGCCAGATATGATACTGTTTTCTAATTATTAATTGATTTTATTATTTAATTATAATTATGTATACTGAGATAGTGGTTTAATTGTTTGACATTACCTAGCAGCTACAAAACCTACCTACATATGGACCAGTTGTGAAGAAGGGTAAAGGTAGAGGCAGGATGCTGAGGGAAAAAGTGGAAACCATGCCTGCTGTACATGTTAGCACATTTGAACCGGGTTGTAAGGACAACATAGACAGACCTGTAGGTATTAATAAAATTGTATGTACACAGGATAGAGGTAGCCAAATTATCTCCCCTTCAATATATATTACAAACACTAAAAATCAAGTTTTGGCGGTTTTCTTAGCTCACCTGGTCCGACCAAGGTAAGCTTATGCCATACCGTAGCGTCCGTCGTCCGTCCGTCAACAATTGACTTATTCCTCATAAGCACAGATCAGAATTTGACCAAATTTAAACAGAAGCATCCCTATGGGGAGGGGGATTAAAAATTGTACAAATGGTGGGGCTGACCCCAGGGGTCTGAGGGGCGAGGCGAAAAAGGGGTCAATTTGGCTCTATTAATATAAACAACTTCTCTGAAACCGAGCAATGGATATCGCTCATATTTGCCTGATAGCATCACTATGGGGTGGGGATTCAAAATTGTACAAATGATGGGCTGACCCCCAGGGGCCTGAGGGGCGGGGCCAAATGTGGTCAATTGGGCTATATTGATATAAATGACTTCTACTCTGAAACTAACCAATGGATATCACTCATATTTGCCTGGTAGCACCCCCCTGAGGTAGGGATTCAAAACTGTACAAATGACAGGGCTGATCCCTGGGGAGCTAAGAGGCGGGGTCAAAAGGGGTCATTTTGGCAGAATTGATATAAACGACTTCCTCTCTGAAACTAAGCAATGGATATCACTGACATTTATATGGTAGCATGTTCATGGGGTGGGGATTAAAAAGTGTACAAATGATTTGACTGACCTCCCAGGGGCCTGTCGGGCGGGACCAAATGTGGTCAATTTGGCTATATTGATATAAACGACTTCTACTCTGAAACCGAGCAATGGATATTGCTCATATTTGCCTGGTAGCATCACTATGGGGTGGGATTCAAAATTGTACAAATGGTGAGGCTGACCACCCAGGGGTCTGAGGGGTGGGGCCTAAAGGGGTCAATTTGGCTAAATTGATATGAACAACTTTTTCTCTGAAACAGCTCATATTTGACTGGTAGCATCCTTTTAGTAGGTAGGGATTCAAAATTTTATAAAGGAAAGAACTGACCCCCCATGGGGGGGCAGGGGCAAAAGGGTCAATTGGTTTTAACAACTTCTTTTCTGAAACTTAGCAATGGATATCACTCACATTTGTGTGGTAGCATCCCTATGGGGTTGTGCCAAAAGTCAATTTCATTTCATGGATTAATGCATTTTTTGGCATAAAAACCTCACATACCCATATATAATACATATGATATATTGACATTTGGTTTATTTTGTGAAACGTCCTATTAACAGCTAAGGTCATTTAAAGACGGCCTCCCGTACGTGCGACATGCATGCGTGTGGTGAGTGGTGTATATGTGTTTTGGGAGGCTGCAGTATGTTCGTGTTAAGTCTCTTTGTGATAGGCTGGAACTTTTGCCGATTTATAGTATAGTACTACCTCACTGAAGCATACTGCCAAAGACATCCAGCAGCACACCCCACCCGGTCACTTTATACTGACAACGGGCGAACCGGTCGTCTCACTCCAAATATGCTGAGCGCTAAGCAGGAGTAGCAACTACCATTTTTAAAGACTCTGGTATGTCTCTGCTAGGGGACAGAACCCAAAGCCTTCCTCACAGCGGCGAATGCTCAACTAAAGGCCAAAAGTGAGGCATTGTCAAGTGAGACATTAGGAAGAAGAAAGTTGTTCAGAAATAAGATAAAGATAAGATCCCAAATTATACCAGTGACAAATATACTTAAGCATCATTCTTGTTTCATATCTCATGAAAACCAGGTGAGCGATACAGGCCCTCTGGACCTCTTGTTATTAAATAAAATAATATACAATAAGGATAACATTAACATAAAATGCCCTTTCACCCCTGATCAATTTGATATCTCTGAAAGTCCATTATATTTAATAGTTAAAGCAATTAGGAGGGGTGAAAGGGCTACAAACAAAAGTACATAATTTAAAATCAAGCACTAGAATATGGGAAACAATAATTGAATTAAATTCACTTCCCATGAAAACACACATGTACAAATATGATAGTAGCGGCTACTGCAAAAAAAGTATCAGGGATCGGCAGGTAACTGTTAGACACATTAGATGTATTTTTGCAGGACTATTATAAGTCTTAAAAGATGCCCAACACAACATTAATTATATTTTTACACTTTATACCATTTCCACACAGCTAAAACTAATTCTGCTGAAGTAGACTTTAGATAAATTTTTATATGTAACAGAGAGAAAGCTTAAATGTTGCAGTGGGCTGCTGATTTATCGTTTATTTTGGCCAGAGGGCATAACATTTATTCTGCATGAGATTTCCACATCATTCTCCTTTTACACACCAGACAAATCAGTCGTTTTTGACTGACACAGGACATATCTAATGTCAGCTGATAGTCGCAATATCTACAACTAAAAAAGAGTAGAAAGAAACATGTTGAAGATTAAGTCCTATAATATCAGCCTTCGAAGGTTCATATCTTGATTTTTACATGAAAGGGCTACAAACAAAAGTACTTTTTCTTAACCTAATTAACATGAGTAAAATATATAATGATTATTAGGTCATCTGACCCAACAGGTCAGGATGACCTATAGCCATCTTGCTTCGTCCGTCGTTGTCCGCTGTGCGCTGTCCGCCATGCGTAAACTTTTCACATTTTAAACTTCTTCTCAAGTTCCACCAGTGCTATTGAGCTGAAACTTGACAGAAATGATCCTGAGATGATGGATCCTGACGATTTAACCAATTGTGCCACTAGCATTTTTTGCTTTAAAGTGTGGTCTAGGTACACCTTATAGGCCTCACTGGCCAAGTCTCCCTGCATCTGTATCAGTACCCCCGGGACCAGAGATTGATGAAAGGCCTATGTGGCTCCTCTACGCCGAAAACTATGAGATGAAAATAAGGTCGGATCTCAACCTGTGGGTGAAATAAGTTTAGGCAAGAATTTTTGAAATGGGGGATAGGAAAAGGGTTTCAGTCTGGAACCGGGGAGCGAGAAGGTGGGAGCAGATGCAGGAGGCTGGATCAAATCACACATATTAAGATAACGCGGGACATAAGGAAGAGTAGAATTTCATGCTTTCTTTCGCCAAATTGGTTTGTCTTAGACCATTTGATACAAATCAAAAGCATATCGTCTATGATTGTAATATCCTCCCTTAACAAACTTTTAGTTGAATTAAAATGTATGTTGGTACTAATTAGGTTTGACTTTAACACAGGCCAATAAATAAAATGCAAACAAAAAAACACCATAAAGTGGCTTCTGTAGGGTCAAAAAAATCTATAAACTTTGATATTTCCAATAATAACGGAGGGGTAATTGGTGAGGCTCTGGTGGGACAGTGGGGGTGAAGACGGGCTACACCTCTCAAGGCTAAATTGATTACAAACTGACGGACTGAAAATTTGTAGGACTCGCTCATGTTTTGAGTACCCACTATACTGACTAACCGCATTGAGAGTCAAGGCTCATCAGAATTTTGGAAATGGTGTTCTGGATTCGTCTGTAAAATCTTACAATGATTACTGCCATAAATAATAAAATATTATATTTTCAACTTCTTCACAAGTTCCACCTTTAGGATTCTGTTCCAACTTACCTGAAATGATCCTGAGAGTGTCCTGACCAAGAGTTGTTTGGGTTAGTCTGAAATCAAAGATGGTTGCCATTGCCAACAATACCACTAACACGTTACTGAGTATGTATACCACAATAGTGGAAGGGTCTGTAGAGTCAGATGACCGTTAACGCCCATAGGCCCCTTGTTCATTTCTGTGATTCTATAGATATTATTTCAGTGTTTTCTTTTATCAATCAACAGAGACGTGAGCCTATGTTTCTGGATAACAGTTCATTTGTGGAAAACACTGACTTTGCTGTCAAAAAGTTTAGTCCTTTTGCCAGTTTGTCAAAACAAACTTCTCAGCCACCTCCAAGTCCCCAAACATTTGAGGAAGACTTCCCATCCTTGTCATCTTCACCACAATCGGTGCGTAACCAGAGGCCAGTCTACATGGTACCCAGGGTATCGGACAATGACAGTGAGTCAGCTAGTTTAAAAGATCTCAACAGTTTGGCTCAAATCTTCAAGGAATCTGCCTCCATATCTTTCAGTTCATTATCCTCTTGCCCCAGTGACTCCTCACCAGAAAAGTCAGTTGTATTTACATCTACCTCGTGTAGAACTACTGCCTCAAGTGATGAACAAGTCTATGCAAGTGACAGCGAGTCCAGTAGGTCTAGTGAGGCATTAGAATGGAACATTACACAGGGCCATGTTGTCCAGCTGGATGGACTGCCAAAAGGATGTGACTTGTCCACATTAGAGGAGCTTGTTGCCCAGTATGGCACCATCAAGGAAACTCAGGTCCTTCAATATGAAGCCTCGGTCGCTGTCAGATTCAGGTAGTCTGTTAGTACATGTATATTCATATTGATTTATGCTGCAAGTTATTTCAATACATACAGGTCTTTGTATATTTACTGACAAACAGTCAAATCTGTATTAAGTAACCACTTAACTTAAAGAGAAGTTGAAAAACTGTTTCTTAATGGAGAATGGTCTCTTAATATGAGATGTATCTTCAATCTTAATAGAGATTATAATAAGCCTTTTAAATGGCGATAATATTGGTTACGTTCGTTACTGCATTTCCTACTTCATAAATTTTTTCACTTGCAAATATCTGTCCTAATGTCTCAAAAAGATTACAAATCGTAATAACATTAAATTGAGTGTACACAAATTCTATATTATATACTCATCGTGCAAATTTATGCATTTTTATCAGACAAAATGTCTGAAAATTAACAGAATTTCTAGAACATCTCTTTGCCATTTACATTTCTGCTAAAACAATAACTAGATGGGGAGGTGACATAGCCCCAAAATTATATAATTTGATAATGTTCAGTATTGGATATCAAAAGAATGTCATGTACATAAATGTACTGCTTTAGTCTCGATATTTATCTTTTCTTGGCAGATATATACAGCTGTAGCAAAACATAAAACAGACACATCATCAATACTGTATTTATATATCTTATGATAAACTTTGTAGGTTGACATCTGAAGATGCTTGTGAATGGGTGGTATCCTGTTTGGATGGTACTGATTGTCTATTTCCAGGTAGGTTTTCAATGGTCTCACTTTATAAGGTCAAATGTCAGTTACCTGGTAATTTCTACATGTACATGTAAGTTCTATGAAAAATGAAAGTACATTGTTATGTATGCACTACATTCTGGTTTGTATCTGCCTTTAAAAATTGGATTATTATGATATGGTGTTGCTTGCATTTTTAGGTCACCTGAGACAAAGTCTCAAGTGACCTATTCTGATCGCCTTTTGTCCGTCGTCGTCCATCCGTAAACAATTTACATTTTCAACTTCTTCTCCAAAACCACCTAACCAAATTCAATGAAATTTGGCAGGGAGCTCCTATGGCTAAAGGTCAACTAAAATTGTGAATTATATGGTCCCCATCCCCCAGGGGCCTGAGGGGCGGGGCAAAAAAGAGTCAAATTGACTAAAACTTCAAAAATCTTCTTCTCTACTCTCAGATAAGGTGGAATCAAAAACTCTTCATAGATGAAAGGGCCTTAAGGTGCTTTACCAAAATTGTGAATGTCATGACCCTGGGGTTTCATGTTTGCCCCTGGGGAGGGGGTAAACTTTACTATAGTTTATATAGGGAAATCACATTTTTGACTATTATTTGTTGGATTTGTATTGGAATTCATTCTAACTTGGTTCAAATTATCAGCATAGGATGACAGTTTGATGGTATGTACATGTTGGCCCTGGTTGACCCCAGGGGCTGGTGGGCGGGGCCAAAAAGGGTCAAATTGACTGAAATTTCAAAAATCTTCTTGCAATTCAACCCAAATAAGGTAGAATCAAATACTCTTCACAGATGGAAGGGCCTTAAGGTGCTTTACCATAATTGTGGATTTCTTAGCCCTAGGGTCTCACATTTGCCCCATGGGAGGGGATAAACTTTACTATAGTTATAGGGAAATCACATATTGACTATCATTTGTTTTAGTTGTTTTGAAATTCATTCTAAATTTGTTAGCATTATCAGCATGGGATGACTGCTTAATGGTATGCACATGTTGGCCCTGACTGATCTCAAAAAGTGTCAATCAAATTTACTGAAATATTTCAAAAATCAGGTGACCGTTAAGGCTCATGGGCCTCTTGTTTTAGGTTGCATGAGACAAAGTCTGAAGTGACTGATTTTGTTTGTCTATGCTCCAGGGGTTCCAGGGTCGGTCAAATTGAACTTCTGGAAGGAGTTTTGTCAGACTTCATATATAGGTTCCCCGTGGTCATTAGTTGTGCTCATTAGGGTCCCGTATTGGAGCTAAGAGTGCCCTATAATAATCACTCTGTCTGTCCATCCATCTATCCATCACTTCACACATTTTGTTCACTGCTGATAAGTATTTAATGACGGATTTACATCAAATTTGGTCAAGGAATTCAGTTCACAAAAGAGCAAAATAAGGTAAAAAACCAAAATCAAACGTCAAGGACATCATGTGCAAAGGTCAAGGTCAAATTTTGTATCGTTAGTGATGAAAATTTGGTTATGACATTATGAAGCAATAATGGTTAAAATTAAAGAAGAGGGCCGATCATCAATTATAATAAAAAATTAATAGATTTGAAACATTTCTAGCAATGTTGATATTAAAATCCAAAAATCAAAGAGTGAATTTTGAAGTGGTTTCCCATTTTACGCAATTATATATAATCTCCAGTATTGTTATCTTCAGTAATCAATGGTGTCCAGCAGACTGGTTATAGTAGCACTAAAGCGTCTGACTGACCCATGCAGGCTAAGAGTAGAGGAATGTCAATGCATCGGCACTACCGGTGGTTCAAATACAGATAATTCATTGGATATTTGATTTACATAAAAACATAATAATACGTGTCAATAACTGCAATAAAATGAATTTGAAGTGAAGTTGTCATGTAGTTGTGATCTCCACAAGTTAAACATCAATATAACATGGACTTGTATTATTTAACTCCATGATCTGTCTGGTTAATATTTAATCATCTTTGTTATTTTTACCTCAAATAAAAGCATCAGACTAAAGTTATGATCAATTGTTTTGCTCCTGAATTTAACAAATGATAAAAGAATGAAGTATTAATAACATTAACTAAGACACATTTTAGACATTTATTTTTAGATTGACTTTGATTTTTTTAAATTTGGTGAAATTCAATAATTGATCGGACAAGGTAATCTGATTATACGATTAATTGATCGTTCATAATTAAACAAGCAAAGTTATGTTATAACTGATTAACATTTTGTTTAGATATTCTGAAGCAAAATTGGTCAGAATTAAACAAGAAGTCATCTTTCCAAAGATCAAGGTCACTGCCCAATGTCAAGGATTAAATAGACCTGTGGCTATGACATTGGTTCTTGGTTGGGGAGGTATTCAGGATTTAGATAGATGTGAGTAAAATCAAACCTAACCAAAGAGTTTTAGAATTAACAGAATTTTTTTCCCTAAGTAAGTATAGAGGTTGATGTTTGTGATGTATATTTTGCTGACCTAATTGCCACACAACGGGGCCCTTACTATAGTTTGAATATGAATCTGTTCCAGAATTCAAAATGGCTGATAGTTGAAGTTTAGTATTATGATATCTAGTTTTGAGGTTATCTGACCCAAAGGATGTTAAGAAAGGGGAGAAAACAAAGTGTTATTTTTTAGCCATGGTGGCCACTCTGTAAGATGATGGCCAGGCACAATCATGGTTTTCCTGAACAACGCCTCTTTCAAACTTTATCTCAAGTTCCACCTTTAGGATACTGCTCTAACTTACATGAGATTTTCCAGACCAAGAGTTGTTTGGGTTATATTAATTAGTCTGAAATCAAAGATGGCTGCCATTGCCAACAATACCACTAACATGTTACTGAGTATGTATACCACAATAGTGGAAGGATCTGTAGAGTCAGATGACCGTTAACACCATAGGCCTCTTGTTCATTTCTGATCCTATAGATATTATTTCAGTGTTTTCCCTTATCAATCAACAGAGACATGTGCCTATGTTTCTAGATAACAGTTCATTTGTGGACAACACTGACTATGCTGTCATAAGGTTAAGCAATTTTGCACACTCATGGTTTTCCTGAACAACACCTATTAAAACTTCTTTTAAAGTTCCACCAGTGGGATTCAGCTCTAATTGACCTGAGATGGTCCAGATGTTATTTTTTGGGTCGGTCCAAAATCCACTGATTAAAAGATCCACCGATCAAAATTCATGGCCACTATAGCAGCCATCTGGAAAAGAACATTTTAAACTTCTTCTCCAGTTCGACTAATGCTATTGAGCTCGAAATAGGTGAGGATGTTAAGGAAGGGGAGCCAACAAAGGGTTCTTATTTTACAGCCTCATAAAAACTTTGACATGGCAGCTATGGGAGCCATTTTGTAACATGATTGCGCAATCATGGTTTTCCTGAACAATGCCTATTTCAAACATCTGTGGGGCTGCTGTAGCCGAGATGGTCCTAACCAAGTGTTGTTAGGGCCCCGCATCGAGAGATGCGGGTGCCCTATAGTAATCAGGTTGTTCGTCTGTCCGTCCGTCCGTCCGTCTGTCTGTCTGTCTGTCCGTCTGTCCGTTTTTTTTCTTCTGCACAAAAATGATTGAAGGAGATGAAGGATTTGTTTCAAATTGTAACTGATGATTTCTCATGCATCCTAGATCAGATGTGTAGTATTTCATGCAAATCGGATTCAAAATGGCTGTTAGGCGGCCATATTGAATTTTAACATTAACATGAAAATACTGGATCTTTGTTGTTTTTAACTGTTCACTATTCGATTATGCAAAGTTGTCAAGAAATAAACCAAGAGTTAACTGACAGAATGATCAAACTCATAGTTCAAGGTCACAAGTTCAAAGGTCAACGGTCAAGGTCATCCTGGGTCGGCTTCAAAATGCCAGGTAATCGACCCTTTTGGATTTTAGCAGTCAAAACAATTTTGACATTTTCTTATCAATGAATGATCTTGTTTTTGATATGCTTTTATATAAATTTGAAACATTAGTTATAGCAGATTGCAGAATTGTTTATTAGGGCCCCGCATCAAAGATGCGGTGCCCTATAGTAATCAGGTTGTCCGTCTGTCCGTCTGTCTGTCCGTCTGTCCATTTTTTTCTTTTGCGCCAAATTATTGACAAGAGTTGGAGGATTTCGGTGAAAATTGGTACATAGTGGTATTTAGGGAAGCCAAACACAATGGTACCACTTACAAAATCGTCTGTTGCCATGGTAACAAATGGAGGTTTCTGATTGGTTGAAATTTCGATATTGTTCGATTTCGGTGAAAATTGGTACAAAGTGGTATTTAGGGAAGCCAAACACAATGGTACCACTTATGAAACCGTCTGTTACCATGGTAACAAATGGAGGTTTCTGATTGGTTGAAATTTCGATATTGTTGGATTTCGGTGAAAATTGGTACATAGTGGTATTTAGGGAAGCCAAACACAATGGTACCACTTACGAAACCGTCTGTTGCCATGGTAACAAATGGAGGTTTCTGATTGGTCAAAATTTAGTTATTGTTTGATTTTGGTGAGAGAATTGGTATATAGGGGTTTTGAGGGAACAATGGTTCACCTTTCCAAAACCTGTGTTGTCATGGGAATGAAACAGAGGCTTCTGATTGGTAGAAATTTTGATATTATTTGATTGCGGCGAAAATTGGTACGTACAGGTATTGAGGGAAGCCGATTTTCGATGATGTAACATTTTACATATTGACATAAAACCACAATACACACATACATATACAATACTATTACAGTCTTCCATTAGCATAATTTATGACTTATGCAAAGTTGGTCACAATCAAACAAGATATCAACTGACCAAAGTTCAAAGTCAATGGGTCATATGTTAAGGTCGGATTGACATTTTTTAAGTGGTTAATCTTAAGTTGGTCACAATCAAACAAGGTATCAACTGACCAAAGTTCAAAGTCAATGGGTCATATGTTAAGGTCGGATTGACATTTTTTAAATGGTATTAAAGATTTTGTTATGACATTATGAAGGTAAGTTGGTGTCAAGCGACCAAATTTTGAAGTTGATTGAGTCTAAATATAAAAAGTTTTAAAACAAAAAAAAGGTGAAAAAAGTACTGGTTTGGATTTCTTATACCTCAAATGACAAAAAAAGCACATTATTAAAATATTTTAAAAAATCCTTTTTTTCTCCCCTTTTCTTCACATTTGGTATGTTTTGTTTTTCAGAAAACCCTCTCAAGTTTACCTTATTAGAATAACTGCATTGAGATTATATCAGTTTGTGTGCTCCTTGATATTAGATTTGAAACAAATTTGAAAAGTGTAATGCTTGTAGAATTCTTTTAGCTAGCTTTTCCATACAATAATAATAAGCAGTATTGTCAGTGGCCCTATTAATGCTAACATTAATGAAACAATAGCAAAGGTTAATCAAAAACATATATCTAATAGTTTCATGTCAATATATTACAATCAGTGTTTTTCCTGGGTATTTTGGGAAAACTTCAATATGCCAAATTGGGAAAATTTGAGCGCAAACTGTAAATTACACCCAAACACTAACATTGAATTTTCTATGCTAACCAATTTTACAGTGCACAGTGTATTCCTAAAAACGAAACTGGGAATTTTTTCATTGATTGTGAAAAGTCGTCATACAAATGTTATTTGGAATTTTCGAGTTGATTTTGGGAAAAAATCAGGCTAAAACGCATTGAGAATGGGGTCGTTTGGCGCACCCAGTTATATAGGCAGGAAAAACACTGACAATAATTATTACATTTACCCTGAAGGGTCAGACACATAGCGGGGCCCTTACTGACGTGTCAGTGTTCTAGTTATTTTTCGGGTTGGTCTATAATCCAAAATTGCTGCCATGGCAGCCATCTTGAAAAACACATTTTAAATGTTCCCCAGTTCTACTGGTGCAATTGAGCTGGAAATAGGTGAGGATGTTAAGGAAGGGGAGCCAACAAAGTGCTGTTAATTTTCAGCCTCATAAAATCTTTGACATGGCAGCTACGGCAGCCATTTTGTAACATGATTGCGCAATTTTGGTTTTCCTGAACAACACCTATTTCAAACTTCTTCTCAATTTCCACCTGTGACATTCATCTCAAACTTCATTGCTACAATGATTCTGAGATGGTCCTGACCAAGTGTTGTTTATTTTCTGGTCGGTCCAAAATCTTTGCATGCTGCCATGGCCAGCAGTGCCACTATACTTGCCAAGGAGTATGTATACTACAACAGTACAAGAGTCTTTAGAGCCAGATGACCGTTAAGGCCCATGGGCCTCTTGTTTTTCAGACAACTCTGACATCTCCCTTGCATGTACATACCATATTTGACCTAATAAGGGTGCAGAGCGCGGGTAATTGACAGTAGGGGCGTCCTTATTAAGATTAGTTATTCTGAAGTTTTATGAAACAGACTATACCTTATAGCAGAATACCCAAGGCTGTGGAAACGGTAAAATATTCAGTCATAAAAATATTCCAGATGAAGATATCTATTCATTATCATTTATTCAGCTTAAATATCACTTGAATATTCTTGTAAACTTGTAAACCATGCCAGCTGATCTTTAGACCAGAGAACATGTGTTCCACCATTTATGTTCAAATGGAACTCTTTTGCATTCTATTTATAGAACACAGGTGATTTCCCAGATCATATCAGACATCATTTTCCTAATAATTGATTTACAATGTTTTTTACTAGCTTTCTGTTTTGAAAAAAAGTTATTTATCAACAAGAATGAAGTCTTTTACTTTATCTTCAAATAAAGAGGAGGTTCGGATCTTGGTCAGGAACCGTGTGCACCTCCAGTGGGATGTGATAATCAGGAAAATCTGCTCATTCCGACAATCCTTTCATTGATGAACAATTAACCACGTGCCAGCGGCAGCGTTGTTACAATAGTACGGAATATGGTTACGTTCAACGTACAGTTCTGTCGTCATTTCTTGAGTAGTTAGCTTTTATCTAAGGAATTGACGATGTCTTTTAATTCCGGAAAACGTTCCATCCTGAAAAGTAATACGAACACATTCAAAGAACAGTAACTCTGGAATATTTTAAATATGTCTATAAATAAATTACCCCTTTGGGCCCCTTTCATGTTTTGACTGAAATGTAAATTTGGAGGGAGAATTTTAGGAAACGGCAATTACACCTCTCTTAACAGTAACTTGCTCATAGCTTGACCCTTATAAAAACGAAACAAGATAAGTATTCACAATGTTTACATACTCGTTTTACATGTGTATCTCTGCAGTGAAATGCCAGTAATAACAACACGTATTCGTTTGCTTTGTGTGTACATTAAAACTATAACAAACCACTTGTATTTCAGAATCCGTAGCAATAAATCTATTGGGTTTTAACTCACTAAGCAGCTGTGTGTATACATTTAAACACCATGCATATCGCTTGACTGAGTTGTGTATAACAAGTACGTGTTGGCCACGATATAGCAGATAAGACTGAGATGATTACAAATAAATTAATAAAAGCAAGTTATTCACCTAGCTCTCGGGTCTTTGAAAAACGGCGAAGAATATGTAATCTGTGTTGCTTCTACTCCTGTGTTACAAATGTATCTGATGCTACACTATACAAATCTCATGTCTTTTATGTGGTAAAGTAGGTCTCTGTGGGGCTAGGTCACACTTGGGATAAAAAAAAGTACTACTGGGTCAGGTTGGGGTTTCCCAGGCTATGTAGGTCACGCAGGTGTTAGCTCACGCTGGTATGAGTTCAATGTAGGTCAAGTTATAGATAAAGAGACACCTAAATTACTTTTCTTACATTTCATTAGATGTTCTCGTTGTTATCAGGAAAGAAGGGGGAAGATCATAACAGAACAAATAAACACTCTTGGATTTCTTGTTTACATTGTTAACACTTGTTTGCCAAAGTAGATATTAGATAACAGAGATCGGAAAGCCTTGAGCCTGAAGTACAGGTTTTGTCTATATAAGTCGGGGACAGGTCTAAATAAAATTAAACAGGTCGACAGTACTTGTCTAACTAGACATGCTATGACTATATAAGTATAGCTCATTGGTACGGCTGGCAAAACCTGGTGTGTGTGGCTGTGCATGGCTCAACATCAAACTTTAAATACCTGGTTAAATTGTAGAGTATCACTACTGTAAACAGGTGTGAAGCCAGGTTTGGGAAACAGACAAAATGAAGGAGGAGAGTATCATTGCTCGAGTTGTTAAATGTGGTCATAGCACTTGTGAACTCTGTTGGTAGTGCTGAGAAATGCAAAATTAGGGACAAAAAATATGAAGCCGATACAGTCAGCATAGTACTTTGCAGTCTTAATTAATTAATTAGCTCAATTGACATTAGCGTAGTACTTCACAGGCTTAATTAATTAATTAGCTTAATTTACATTAGCTGGTACTAAAAAAAGTAGACATGTACTTCAAATTAGATTCGGATGTCACAATTGGTATTAATCGTAATGATGAATTACCCTTATAACTCATATATTTGCCTAAATGAGTCCTACTATGTAGATGTTTCATGAGCATATGGAGTGGTTCAGGTTTCTTCTGTTAAAAAAGGAAGACTCCATTATATGGGAGAGTTTCATAGTAAAATCTTGACAACATGTATCAATGAAAATACATAGTTACTAAAGTGTAAGTTCAATAATTGTTTTAGGGTATGCATATCAAGATGTAATAAAGAATGTTTCTGGTAAAAGTCAGATAGATAAAGGAAACTAGATGCAAATATTAGTCAACTTGCTTGTTCTGACAGACGTCAAACTTGGATTTTGAAAATTAAAGTTTGTTATCACTATTTCTTAAAAAGTACTGGAGAGATATTTCTCAATTTTCACATGTAGAGAATCTTTAGAATCATTTAACTTTTAAACTTACTTCAGTACCAACATGAAAAATGATTTAAAAAAAAAACAGCTGTGAAGCATCCCTATACGTAGCTAAGTATTCCCCTTGTGTGAATGTAACATACTTCAGCAATGACTGTACCCATTCAGCAATGAGCAGACATTAATTAATGTCATTTTTCATTTCTGTATTTTCAGAATCCAATCGAACCTTACATTGCTATAAGGTTGAATGACCTAAGAAGAGTCCGTCGTTTCTACATCTAGATGGCAAATCTAACACGACAGTTCTACAAGTCCCGTACAATTTCGACTTTCAACTGGTCTGAACTCCTCACAAGAGTTTTAAGGTTATATATTACATCTTGATGGGTGTTAATCGTACACACTGAGACCAGATATCATGTTTGTCATTTTCATGTCATTCCATAGGTTTATGTTATAACACAGGTTTCTGACTTTGGTTAGTCGTGGTTTATGGTAAAGGTGTGCTTGTATATCCCAAGTAAGTCATTGTTTATGGTAAAGGTGTGCTTGTACACCCCAAGTTAAGTCGTGGTTTATGGTAAAGGTGTGATTGTATATCCCAAGTTAGTCGTGGTTTATGGTAAAGGTGTGCTTGTATATCCCAAGTAAATCGTGGTTTATGGTAAAGGTGTACTTGTATATCCCAAGTAAGTCGTGGTTTATGGTTAAGGTGTGCTTGTATACCCCAAGACAGTAAGACGTGGTTTATGGTAAAGGTGTACTTGTATATCCCAAGTAAGTTGTGGTTTATGGTAAAGGTGTCCTTGTATATCCCAAGTAAGTCGTGGTTTATGGTAAAGGTGTGCTTGTATATCCCAAGTAAGTCATTGTTTATGGTAAAGGTGTGCTTGTATATCCCAAGTAAGTCATGGTTTATGGTAAAGGTGTGCTTGTATATCCCAAGTAAGTCGTGGTTTCTGGTAAAGGTGTACTTGTATATCCCAAGTAAGTCATGGTTTATAGTAAAGGTGTGCTTGTATACCCCAAGTAAGTCGTGGTTTACGGTAAAGGTGTACTTGTATACCCCAAGTAAGTCATGGTTTCTGGTAAAGGTGTGCTTGTATACCCCAAGTAAGTCGTGGTTTACGGTAAAGGTGTGCTTGTATACCCCAAGTAAATCGTGGTTTATGGTAAAGGTGTGCTTGTATATCCCAAGTAAGTCATGGTTTATGGTAAAGGTGTGCTTGTATACCCCAAGTAAATCGTGGTTTATGGTAAAGGTGTGCTTGTATACCCCAAGTAAGTCGTGGTTTACGGTAAAGGTGTGCTTGTATATCCCAAGTAAGTCGTGGTTTATGGTAAAGGTGTGCTTGTATACCCCAAGTAAGTCATGGTTTATGGTAAAGGTGTGCATGTATATCCCAAGTAAGCCATGGTTTATGGTAAAGGTGTGCTTGTATACCCCAAGTAAGTCATGGTTTATGGTAAAGGTGTGCTTGTATATCCCAAGTAAGTCGTGGTTTATGGTAAAGGTGTGCTTGTATATCCCAAGTAAGTCGTGGTTTATGGTAAAGGTGTGCTTGTATAGTAACTGTCCTTGTCGTAGTAAAGATTACAGGGACCCTTTCGTTGTAATGGAATCTGGTGCCAATCAAATGTTATGATATGGAGAAATATAAAGAAGTAAAACTTACTGATCAACCTGTTTGTCACAAATCTTACACAAATGTTTGTAGATCAGAACTATAGAAAAAACAGATGAAACTAGATATAAAATTTACATGCTTGTTTTTTTAATCAAAATTTACAGTTTAACCTTGCTGCCCATCAACTGTAAAGATTTTGTTGACAAGACTTTTTTAAAACCATTTCTCCAACTAATATTTCAATCATATGTGTTAGAAAAGATACCTGAATGATGTTGATTCAGATTTGCAAAAGAAGGCTGGCTCCTTTCTGGATCCCTTCCATGGGACCCCAAGAAGTAAAGGGATGTCTGAAAGTTTTCGTATTTATTACTGCCAAACAACCCCTATTTATGTTTTATTTTGAGAGAACTAAGCCATTTAAAAATGTACTACATTTCCGTACCAAAAGTAAATTCAAACTTAGACTGGTAACCATCTTTGGTAAAGGAGACTTTATTTAGTACTCATGTTGGCTAAGCTTGGTCTATTTTGCTGTGAAAAAAGTGCATTTTTGCACAAAAAACAATAGAAATATTTAATATATTTTTGACATTTATTCATATAATTTTGTTTATCATAATGTTTTTATATTTATTTCACAATATTCTGTTTAATTAATGTAATATGTATGATGCTACATTATGACTTGTGTGATTGATTAAAAACCTGTTTGTTTCCAACAGATTTTGTCGTACCTTTAATATAGACTGAATTACGTGGAATGTAGTAATATCTTTATGGATTACTTCTCTCCTTTGACAGTATGATAATAAAGATTTTATTACTTCTGTCATTTGACAGTATAATAACAAATATTTCATTACTGTTCTGCCCTATGACAGAATACAGCATAACAACAAAGATTTTATTACTTCTGTCCTATGACAGAACACAGCATAACAGCAAAGATTTTATTACTTCTCTCCGGATTCTTTGACAGTATAATAAAGATTTTTAAGCTCACCTGAGCCGAAGGCTCATGTGAGCTTTTGCTATGGGGTATCGTCTGGCATCTGTCGTCCGGCGTCCGTTAACTTTTTTTTAACCGAGAGTGTTGAAATTCGCATTAAATGATTAGTTAGAAGGTCCTGACTAGATATTTGTATTTGTAGAACATTTCTTTGTTTATGATAACTAGGCTTTTGGATTTTCTACTCCCTGATACCAGTTAGTTTTGATGAGAAAACCTGTTAGCTTAATGTCTGCATGAAACCATAGTATTGCTGGTTTAGTGTCACACAGGAAAAACAATAAAATTAATTAGATAAAGGGCAGCAAAGGTCTGGGAATGAAGCCCTATCTCAGAGCTGCCCAGTTACCCAGTGTCTAGATTATATGTGTAAATATAAATATCAGAAAACTTCTGATAATCTAAAGCAAATTTGGAGTGAGTCTAAAGGTTTCTAATTCATTAGTCATATACATATATATTATGTAGTGATACTGTGCAAGTAGAAAGCATGTCACATTGAGACTATTTATGTCTTTACATTGCTCTATGTTGTGACTTGTGCAAATGAAAAGTAGGAATGATGATAGGACAACATCAACTGACAGCTAGGATGATAATTGCATGCTGATAGCAAATATTGCATAATTAGGTCACTGTGACCTACATTTTCTATGATTACATCAGGGCAACAAAAATAGACATCAAGGATGAGAAAGGTAGCAAATATTGCAAAATTAGGTCACTTTGACCTACTTTTTCAGTAATTATATTAGGGGAATAGAAATGGACATCTAGGATGAGAAAGGCATGCTGATAGCTAATATGGCAAAATTAGGTCACTGACCTTTTTCAATAATTATATTATGGCAACAGAAATGGACATCTAGTATAAATGCTGGCCGATAATTGATATTGCAAAATATGGTCACTGTTACCTACTTTTTCAATAATTATATTACGGCAATAGAAATGGACACTTAAGATGAGAGAGGCATGTCAATAGCAAATATTGCAAAATTAGGTCACCGAGACCTACATTTTCAATAATTATATTAGGGAAACAGAAATGGACATCTAGGATGAGAAAGACATGCTGATAGCTAATATGGCAAAATTAAGTCGCTGTGACCTTCTTTTTCAATAATTATATTATGACAACAGAAAAAGACATCTAGGATAAATGCACGCCGATAACTGATATTGCAAAATTAGGTCACTGTTGCCTACTTTTTCAATAATTATATTAGGCAATTATTTTGTCTAGATTGCCTCAATAAGTTGACAATATACTGTAAAGTCATTACTTCTTCAACTTAATATGTATATATATATATATATATATCGAAATATTGCAAACATGGCATTCGACATTTTGATGATAATGAAAGTGATGAAAACAAAAACTATGAATTTTGTTGAAGATTCCTGTGGATGATCAGCACCGGACACAGATGGATTTTCATTGTGTTTGAAATAACTACATCATTCAAGATATCCACCATTTTTTGCCATCTCCAGAATCACATTCTCCAGAAATTTTAACCTTACATTCTTTGAGATAGACCCTTGGTTATATACTGCCCACCAGCTATGCGGCTATCAGCCTCTAGTTGGTTCGTAGGGGGGATGTAAAAAAATGATATGGGGCTATAATCACAGCAGGTGAGCGTTTAGGCCTCTTGTATTACTTCTGTCCTATGACAGAATACAGTATAATAACAAAGATTTCATTACTTCTGTTCTCTGACAGATTACAGTATAACATAATAACAATGTGGTTTTTTTCAAGATCTTTATTGATTCATAAGGACATTTGTGACAAAAGAAGTGAGCATGACAGGATTGATACATACAGATCATACATAATCCAAGTAACTACACGTGTACACATATATATATTATACATTCTGCTTTAATACATGTAAATGTACTATTTTCAAATCAATAACATCACTTTTCTTATAATTTTGCTAGATTGTTCAAACAGTAAGTTAGACGTTACAAATATTCAGCAGACGTTTTCATTTAAGGATATTTGGATTTTCAGAATATGGTGAGCCGCATATAATTTCTATTCTACAACGTTTGCTTTGCAACGCCAGTTTTGATTGGTTTAAAACCGTGTATTATTTGCCAGTAACACACACTCGTGTCACTAATACACGCTGTAACAATCTTTCCCCTCAAAAATCGTGCATTTGTAAACAAACATGGCGGCGCCACAATGTTTGAACGTCGGAGACTGTGTATTTTACAACGGAGAAATTTGCGAGATTGTTAATTTCTATCCACCAAGAGCAGACTTTGATAAATTATATATTATAAGGTCAATTTCCACAGGCAACCTTTGGGAAGCATCTCTACGGAGAAATTTGCGAGATTGTTAATTTCTATCCACCCAGAGCAGACTTTGCTAAATTATATATTATAAGGTCAATTTCTACAGTCAACCTTTGGGGAGCATCTCTACATTAATTGCTGGCCGACATCCCCGAAAGTTCTCGCAACGTTGCCGTCAACCGGCTTGGGATTGACGTCAGCTTTTGAATATTCATTAGCACGCCCGCCTTGTCGTTTCTTGTGAATTGTAACAGCCATATAGCGACACATTTCCCGGGGTTTCGTTGTCGTTTTTCTATTAGGAAGAGGTAGATCTCGGAACTAAATAGTACATGGTAGAATAGAAATAATGACTTTTGACTCGTGTATTGTTGCAGGATATACAACTCGGACTAAATAAAAGTTGTTGGGGTAAGTTTTCAGCTTAGTTTAAAGCTTGTAAGTCCAAAAGTATACACCTCACAACCTTCTAATTGTGTTTATACATTTATTAGAGATCAAGGAGTGATGCTTTAACTTAATCATGCAGAAACAAATGCGTTTTTTCGCATTTTATCATTTTGTGGACTTGACACCAAAACCACTTTAAAATTACATTTATGTAAATCAGTATGCATAACTAAAACCATACTAAGATTACTAGAATCCATTAGAGATGGTAAATAAAAGTTTTGCCTGATGCCAAATCCAAGTGCTTCTTAGACAATAAAGTTGTTGAAAGGTGACCATTTTGTGTTTTTAAAGTGCTCTAATTTCATGTGAGGTTCCTTGGTCCCCTTGTTTTCAAATGATTAGAGACAAAGAAGTAACAGGAAAGTATAGAAAAAAACTAATTCATTGACCAAATAAATATTCAATGGTGGGTACAAAGACCACATCTTTTGATTTTGAAAAATAAATGGTATTCACATCGGCTTTATTTCTATAATTTACAAACAAAGGTGTTTTATTAAAATAAGAGGGGGGGGGGAGGAACTGCTTATGATATTATACTTTTGATACATGTTTAGTATTTCAATATATGCAAGGTCCCGTTAGAGGCGTTTCCTGACAACCGTCTCAACCAATGGTATTTGAGTCTTGCCGCCATGGTTGTCATGGGCAAATGCCCTCATCCTATCGAAGTAGAGATCTGTCAGTCGCGTTCTTTCCTCCAGTGGCCTCGTTTTCGATAACCCGTTGTAGATCACATGGTAGAACCACGGTTTTATACCTGCCACCACCCTCTCGGCATACTCTGCCTTGGTAGCTTCGTCTAATAACAGATATAATATTCGTTATATGTGCAGGCATACTTGGGGTTTTAATGAGTTATCACTATGTAATGTTCTTAAACTTGGAAATGTATTGCTGTTGACTGATTTCACCAAAAGCTTCATTAAAAAAATTGTTGATTATATTTAATATAATCCACATTATATATAAGATCTTATCATTCTCGTGATTGTTGCAATTATCTGGAGACAAAAACACTTTATACTGTCTAAAATGACAGCTCCAAGAGCTCATCCAAACTTAATCACATTTTAGTATCATTTAAATTGATATCTCTAGAACGTGGATTAGTGAAATATCAATTTCTTATAACTTCACACAATTTATTGACAAGTCCTGGTCATCTCATCCTTTCTTTTTAAAGATCATTAACATCTGTTCCTGTTTAGAGAACTTTGTTCCCCAAGAAGCTCGAGTGGTATACCTTTATGTACGATGTCGAACGTGTGATGCTCCAGCCAGTTGGTGAATGAGCGAACCGATACCAGTTCCAGACCCATCTGCGTCAGCCTGTCCCCCTGTGTAAACGGGCGGCTGTGGTCTTCCTCAGTTCTGTATATGTCCACATCAAAGTTCGCGTCAAGGAATTCCTCCTATAACCGAATCAGACATACATAAGATTAAACACTACTCACTAAACAAGCATGATAATTACAGGAACCAAATTATTACCCCAACAGAAAGCTGGTGACCATGTTTTCTTCACTCGTCTTGTAATCACACAAGACTTTATCATCTTCTAGAACATAGATGGAACTAAAGAAGATACGCTAAGGAAGCTATTAGAGTTAGTTTTCTTTTCTCCTATTAACGTTATCGGTTGTAATTGTGACGTCATGCTACTGATTTTGATATGAAGCAGTAATGAAGTTATGGGAAGATGATGTTTGAAGTATTCCTGTCAATATGTTTTGTTTCATAGTGGTATGGCGAAGCATAATATTACTAAAGTTTGCAAACCTTTTTTATACCCCTTTGAAGCAAATAAAATATTGACATCAATGCTTATGATTGTTTTCTGAAACTGTATTTCAAATTTAAAACACGTTTTATGAAACCATATTTCAAATTTAGAGCACGTTTAATGTACAATTTTACCAAGGCCTATTAATAAGGAATTCTTTTGAACAAATAAATGTGCAGCGTCAATAATTGAATTATGACGTCAGGTTTTTCGCACCATTTACGTTTTTTTTATCTAGATATCTAGAGATAAAAAAAAAACTGAACAAATTGAAAAGCTGCATTCTGAATATGAACAATGGAAAATTAATTGTGTGTGAACGACACATTCAAGCACCATTCTTGCGATGTCATTACGACACACATACACAACTGTGTTATGATTTCATAACGACACACATGCACATAGGCCTGTGTATTTATTTCATAGCGACACACACTTGTGTTAGGATGTCAACGACACACGCACACCTGTGTTACGATGTCATACCGTCACACATGCACACGTGTAACGATGTCATACAACACACATACACCCCTATGTTATAACGACAAACTTATGCCGTGTAACAATGTCATAACGACAAAGTTACGATGCCATAACGAGACACATACACGTGTGTTACGATGTTATAACGACAAACTTACGCACGTGTCATGGTGTCATAACGACAAGCTTAAATACATGTATCGATGTCATAACGACACGTGTATTGATGTCAAAATGACACTTACACAGTCGTGTTACGATGTCATAACGTCATATACACACCTGTTACTATGTCATAATGTCACATACACACCTGTTACGATGTCATAACGTCATATACACACCTGTTACTATGTCATAATGTCACATACACACCTGTTACGATGTCATAATGTCACATACACACCTGTTACGATGTCATAACGTCATATACACACCTGTTACGATGTCATAACGTCATATACACACCTGTTACGATGTCATAACGTCATATACACACCTGTTACTATGTCATAATGTCACATACACACCTGTTACGATGTCATAACGTCATATACACACCTGTTACTATGTCATAATGTCACATACACACCTGTTACGATGTCATAACGTCATATACACACCTGTTACGATGTCATAACGACATATACACACCTGTTACGATGTCATAACGTCATATACACACCTGTTACGATGTCATAACGACATTTATTGTATACTTAGTAATAAATACAGTTTTTTTTGCATATGCATTATGGCGCCAAATCTCCCGATCCGTAATCCTTACCCATGCATTATTGATTCAGTAATGCACCCCAAACCCTGTATTGGCCCTCTTCGCGGAACACCTCTAAATTTTGCGTCTCATCAAACTATTCGGGTCTCTCGGGTTTTGACGTAGGTGCTGTGTTGTCAGCGAAACCAAAACAAACAACATGGCGTCGAGTAGACGAAGGAATGAGGACATGGGAGAGAAGATTTTAAATTCGCTTGCAGCACGAATTGCAGAGCTAGAATATCTCGCCGAGAAGGAACACATGGTAACCGAGGAAATTGATAACTTAAACTTTACAATAGAAGAGGTCGTACAAGCCGATGTTAACCAATCGTTCCATGATGAAGCGGGACTGGCAGACGACATCACGGAATTCATATTTGACACGGAAACAGTGGAACCCCAGCCCCAGGACAAGATCGATACCGACGGAACACGTGAGTTTGTGGCTCGGATGATAAACAATAACACCGTAAAAAAACTTGACAGATATGAACTTCATAAAGACTTAAAAAACTTCAATATTATAAAGTGTTTATAATTCAATACATTAAAAATTTGAATCTGATTTTTCTTGTCAAGTTATAATTGTTGATTAATGTTCTGTGATTTATTACTAAGAATACAATAAATTGAATAAAACATACCTTTTTCCATATCGGACCCAATATTGGCCCCGAGACCCCAATATTGGCCCTTGGGCCAATATTGGGGTCTCGGGACCAATATTGGGTCCGATATGGAAAAAGGTATGTATTATTCTCTATATACACACCTGTTACGATGTCATAACGTCATATACACACCTGTTACGATGTCATAACGTCATATACACACCTGTTACGATGTCATAACGACACACTCTTGTGTTACGATATCATCACATCACACGCACGTGTAACGATGTCATAATGACATACATTCACTTTTGTTACGATGTCTTAACCACACACTTGTTACGATGTCAACGACACTCACACCTGTATCACGATGCCATGGAAACACACTTACTCACCTGTGTAATAAGACCATCATGAAGCATTTTACTAAGTAATTTCCCGAGTTGTGGATATCCTCCCTTTATTGGAGAAACGCCTTTACCGTCTTTGTCAGCTCCAAGGTTCAGTACCACTAAATAGCCACCTGTTAATTGGTTGAACGTGATGGTATCAATACTAATACTTGGACACTATCATAACCCAAATACAATATCATCTTCTTCATATTATAAACAAAATCTCCAAAACCGTATAACCTGTAATATATATAGCCGATAATACTTTACTGGTATGCCTTTATCTTATCCCAACTGTACCAGGTCTATTTCCCAAAGCGGATCCGAAGGAAATATGAATAGTTATTGGAAATAAGTATAGTCAAGGCAAGTAATTATACTCCAAGTAGTTATACTCCACGAACCCTTGGCAAATATAGCTGTGTTTAAACCGTCGCGCCCTTGGCATCCAATTAAATTGTATTCAGAGCTGCCATGTCGGCTATATCATGGCATTTTACCTAAATGCAGAGACTTACAATCTTTGGGGAAACATTCACAGTGTTTCATCATTAGATAGAAGTTACTGATCACACATCTCATCAAAATGACAAGCCTCCATGTGTGTTTGTAAACATCACTCATCAAAATGACAAGCCTCCATGTGTGTTTGTAAACTTGACTCTTCAAAATGACAAGCCTCCATGTGTGTTTGTAAACATCACTCATCAAAATGACAAGCCTCCATGTGTGTTTGTAAACTTCACTCATCAAAATGATACAAGCCTCCATGTGTGTTTGTGAACATCACCGATGAAGTACATCGGTAACGCTCGTTTAGATTGGTGAAAATTTCATGTGTAAAGGGTGGTCAAATCTCCGCTAGAGGGCCAGAATTGATGGCTATATATATCTACCAAGGGAAGTTGATACAAACAGGAGATATTTTTAGCTCGAAAATATTTTGATACACAGCAATAATGCTGTGTCGTTTTTATATTTCAAACATACAGACTATGGTGACCTACATTTTATAAAGAAGGCAAGCTATAATTAAGGGATGCATTTAACGTTTATGCGTAGTCCAATTGTTTTGGCCACCCCACCTAAAGCAAAAAACTATCATATGCACATAGAATGTGCCCTCGGTAATAAGCTCCGCCCGCCTTTCATGTTCGAATACCAATTTCCTGATTGGCTGGGCTTTTTTGAAATGACAATATCAAATAGAATCAATTCTGTGATATGTTCAAACACTTTTCCCAACAGACAGCAGTCCGCTTACCAAAATAACCTTTGTAGCCTATGTACATCATTTAAATTAGAAGAATGTATTAGCTACAATATGGAAAACAGTGGTTATTCTCAGAGAAATTATACACATCTGAAAAGTTGTATTTTGTTTAACGGCTTAAAGTAAAAGAGTGTACAGATGGAAAGAGGTATTTTACAAGGTAGATCTTTGTCCGCAAAAACGTTTTGATTTTTATTAATGAATTATTAAATAAATAGAAGCTTGTGGTAAAGGGTCTGTGATTATTGATCTTAAAGTAAATTTACCAACTCAAGCGGACGAGATGTGCCTCGTTAGTTAATTTTCAAAGTTTACAAAACATGGTCGATATATGTGAAAACTATAGTAAAAAGTGGAGAGTTATGTTCCAAAAGTAAAATGGTGTTGTTTTCCAATAAACGCCCTCTACATAACGTACAAGATATTGGCTTATACAAATGTGTTTTACCAGTAGTTGAAGAAATTAAACACCTAGGGATATTGTTAAATTGTAAAAGAAATTCGTTTGAAAGAACTACTGGAGCATGTTGTAAGTTAAAAACTTATCATATCTTTTGTTATGTCAGGTGCTCACCCTTATTATATGGATAGTAGTATGCCTGTACATAGAATAATTCTAACTAAATTTTGTATGTTTAAATACAGTAGTGGAAAGCAACAGGGTTTTAGACCCGATATTATACGTATCTTGAGGAAATATTCCTTGTATGACATTTTTGTTAATTATATAAAACTTGAGTCCTTTCCGGGAAAGTTACAGTGAAAAAAAAAACTTGTTTATAAAAGTATCTATAGGACAGAAGAAAATGCATGGCTAGAACGTATGTCAAAAGATAACGGTTTTTTTCAGATTTAAAACAATTCATAATAAGTTTGAATCACATTACCTATGGAAACTAGTTGTGAAATAGCCCAAGTGTTATAAATATATTCATTTTAATCTTAGAATATGCGTAATATATAGTGATACCATAATACATATACTTCTTCACCGTGACAAAACTGAAGATGTCCGAGACGAACTGTGGTGCTCTTTAATCAGAAAAATGGACACATTTGAATATGAATTATCAAATAAAGATATTGAATATTTCAGACTCACACATTTAAGATTTTTGTATCAAATGTTAAAATATATGAACCACTTAATTACAAATAATTACCCAATGCATTTTTACTTGTAAAACAACCATGTATATTTATATGATCCTCGTCTGAATGTTGCCTGTACTTTAAATATTATGTTTATGTAATCTTCATTATTGGAGGAAATAAGGAGAATAATAATAGAGTAAAATAAATAGAGGTATATTAATTGTTACTGATTTGTATAAGGATTTTCTTACTGTGACCTGTATTATAGATATTGATTTAAATTGTGTTGGCTGTTCTTCAACATTTTTCGAAAGTTACATAATATGTAATATATGTGCAATTGTAATCCTAAATGCTGTTGCATGCGGATTAAAAAATATCTATTGATGTTCATCCGTACCTGGACTGAGTTCTTTTCCTCTCATGTACACGAATTGCTCCCAATCCCGAGCCGACTGTTCTTTTATTTTCGTCTTTTCCTTCTCAGTACCGTCACAGGATGAAACTCCACCCTCTATTCGACAAGGTCTGAGGCATACAAATTACTTATTATTGCTCATAATGTTCCAATATTTTACCAGGTGTAACCACAGCGATGCTAGGCAGAATAGTACCCGCGCGGTATACCCTGACATTACAGGATAATTACCGCGCGGTATACCGTGACATTACAGGATAATACCCGCGCGGTATACCGTGACATTACAGGATAGTCCCCGCGCGGTATACCGTGACATTACAGGATTGTACCCGCGTGTTATACCTTGACATTACAGGATAGTACCCGCGCGGTATACCGTGACATTATAAGATAGTACCCGCGTGGTATACCGTGACATTACAGGATAGTACCCGCGCGTTATACCGTGACATTACAGGATAGTACCGCGTGGTATACCGTGACATTACAGGATTGTACCCGCGCGGTATACCGTGACATAACAGGATGGTACCGTGCGGTATACCGTGACATTACAGGATAGTTCGTGCGGTATACCGTGACATTACAGGATTGTACCCGCGCGGTATACCGTGACATTACAGGATAGTACCCGCGCGGTTTACCGTGACATAACAGGATAGTACCCGTGCGGTATACCGTGACATTACAGGATAGTTCGTGCGGTATACCGTTACATTACAGGATAGTACTCGCGCGGTATACCGTGACATTACAGGATAGTACCCACGCGGTATACCGTGACATAACAGGATAGTACCCGCGCGGTATACCGTGACAATACAGGAGAATACCCGCGCGGTATACCGTGCCGTTACATGAAAGTACCCGCGCTGTATACCGTGACATTACAGGATAGTACCCGCGCGGTATACCGTGACATTACATGACAGTACCGCGTGGTATACCGTGACATTACAGGATTGTACCCGGGCGGTATACCGTGACATTACAGGATAGTACTCGCGTGTTATACCGTGACATTACAGGATAGTACCCGCGCGGTATACAGTGACATTAGAAGATAGTACCCGCGCGGTATACAGTGACATTAGAAGATAGTACCTGCGCGGTATACCGTGACATTACAGGATAGTACCCGCGCGGTATACCGTGACATTACAGGATATTACCCCCGCGGTATACCGTGACATTACATCATAGTACCCGCGCTGTATACCGTGACATTACATGACAGTACCGCGTGGTATACCGTGACATTACATGACAGTACCGCGTGGTATATCGTGACATTACATGACAGTACCGCGTGGTATACCGTGACATTACATGACAGTACCGCGGGGTATACCGTGACATTACAGGATAACACCCGCGTGTTATACCGTGACATTAGAAGATAGTACCCGCGCGGTATACAGTGACATTAGAAGATAGTACCTGCGCGGTATACCGTGACATTACAGGATAGTACCCGCGCGGTATACCGTGACATTACAGGATATTACCCCCGCGGTATACCGTGACATTACATCATAGTACCCGCGCTGTATACCGTGACATTACATGACAGTACCGCGTGGTATACCGTGACATTACATGACAGTACCGCGTGGTATATCGTGACATTACAGGATAGCACCCGCGTGGTATACCGTGACATTACAGGATTGTACCCGAGCGGTTTACCGTAACATTACAGGATAGTACCCGCGCGGTATACCGTGACATTATAGGAAGTACCCGCGCGGTATACCGTGACATTACAGGATAGTACCCGCGTGTTATACCTTGACATTACAGGATAGTACCCGCGCGGTATACCGTGACATTATAAGATAGTACCCGCGTGGTATACCGTGACATTACAGGATAGTTCCCGCGCGTTATACCGTGACATTACAGGATAGTACCGCGTGGTATACCGTGACATTACAGGATAGTTCGTGCGGTATACCGTGACATTACAGGATAGTACCCGCGCGGTATACCGTGACATTATAAGATAGTACCCGCGTGGTATACCGTGACATTACAGGATAGTACCCGCGCGTTATACCGTGACATTACAGGATAGTACCCGCGTGGTATACCGTGACATAACAGGATGGTACCGCGCGGTATACCGTGACATTACAGGATAGTTCGTGCGGTATACCGTGACATTACAGGATTGTACCCGCGCGGTATACCGTTACATTACAGGATAGTACCCGCGCGGTTTACCGTGACATAACAGGATAGTACCCGCGCGGTATACCGTGACAATACAGGAGAATACCCGCGCGGTATACCGTGCCATTACATGAAAGTACCCGCGCTGTATACCGTGACATTACAGGATAGTACCCGCGCGGTATACCGTGACATTACATGACAGTACCGCGTGGTATACCGTGACAATACAGGATTGTACCCGGGCGGTATACCGTGACATTACAGGATAACACCCGCGTGTTATACCGTGACATTACAGGATAGTACCCGCGCGGTATACCGTGACATTACATGATAGTACCCGCACGCTATACCGTGACATTACATGATAGTACCCGCGCTGTATACCGTGACATTACAGCATTGTACCCGCGCGGTATATCGTGACATTACATGACAGTACCGCGTGGGATACCGTGACATTACAGAATTGTACCTGCGCGGTATACCGTGACATTACAGGATAGTACCCACGCGGTCTACCTTGACATTGTGGTATAATAAGAGATTTAATCCTATGTCAGATTATTTGTATTGTGTGCCTTTGAATATCGTGCGTTGTTCTGTTTAAATCTATATGCATCCAATGAATGCAAATGTTATTTGTTCCGTTTTTTTACCTTCTGGACAAGTTATGCACTGCTATAGATGAGAATGATATATCCACGGAGTTGTTTGGGAGGCATTGCTCATACATTGACCTCCCAACAGCAGCCTGGAAAACATTAGACGACAGCTTGAGCCCACCTTGTCCTTCGTCTTCTGTACCTGATACAAACGTTAGTGAATTAATATCGTAACTTGATCAAGCTTTGGTAATGCCATCATATACACAAACTGCTTGTCTAAATGACACTCAGTTGACTTATTGCGATCGTCTTTTGTCCGGCGTCGTCCGTCGTGCGTCGTAAACAACTTACATTTTAAACTTCTTCACTGTTACCAACAGGCCAAGAAAACGGATATTAGGTCTGTAGCATTCTGGGATAAATGACTATAATGATTGTTCAAATTGATTACCTTGACTTCATTCAAGGTCACATGGGTCAAATATGCTTGAATATTTAAACAACTTCTTCTTATAACCAAAAGGCACAGAGACCCAATATTAGGTTTGTAGCATGTTAGTTTGAAGGGCAGCCAAGTTTGTTCAAATGGATGACCTTTACCATTATTCAAGGTTATATGGGTCAAATCTGCTGAAATCTTTGAACAACGTCTTGATAACCAAGATGCCCAGATACCTGATATTGGGTTTGAAGCATTCATGAGTAAAAGGTTGTAATGATTGTTTAAATGAATGACCCTAACCTTTATTCAAGGTCCTATATCAAAACTCAGGTGACCGTTAAGGCCCATGAACCTCTGGTTAAAAAAATAGAATAATAATCATGTAAGCATTCGCTAAATATACGAACTTTACAGTCTTATTCAATTGGCCGATATCAAAATGATAATCGAGCATGTTACATAAACTGGTGGTTATATTTCTACACATCATCATAACGATTAACCCTTGGTTACCTTGAATAACCCGGTACAGCAAGTTAAAGTCATTGTTGGTCTGGTCCTCATGATATATCATGACAGGCTTGGCCGCCCCAGACAGCTCTTGTGTTGTGGCTGAGGAAGATTAATATCAATTATTACTCCATCCGTAATGTACCTGGTATTACAGGACGGACAGAGAACAATGGATTATTGTCACACTGAAGTAACTGGATAGTAGGACGGCAAAGAACAATGAGTTATTGTCACACTGAAGTAACTGGATAGTAGGACGGCAAAGAACAATGGGTTATTGTCACACTGAAGGAACTGGATAGTAGGACGGCAAAGAACAATGGGTTATTGTCACACTGAAGGAACTGGATAGTAGGACGGCAAAGAACAATGGGTTATTGTCACACTGAAGTAACTGGATAGTAGGACGGCAAAGAACAATGAGTTATTGTCACACTGAAGTAACTGGATAGTAGGACGGCAAAGAACAATGGGTTATTATCACACTGAAGTAACTGGATAGTAGGACGGCAAAGAACAATGGGTTATTGTCACACTAGAGTAACTGGATAGTAGGACGGCAAAGAACAATGAGTTATTGTCACACTGAAGTAACTGGATAGTAGGACGGAGAGAGAAGAATGGATTATTGTCACACTGAAGTAACTGGATAGTAGAACGGACTGAGAACAATGGATTATTGTCACACTGAAGTAACTGGATAGTAGGACGGCAAAGAACAATGAGTTATTGTCACACTGAAGTAACTGGATAGTAGGACGGAGAGAGAAGAATGGATTATTGTCACACTGAAGTAACTGGATAGTAGAACGGACTGAGAACAATGGATTATTGTCACACTGAAGTAACTGGATAGTAGGACGGACAGAGAACAATGGATTATTGTTACACTGAAGTAACTGGATAGTAGGACAGATAGGTAACAATGGATTATTGTCACACTGAAGTAACTGGATAGTAGGACGGACAGAGAACAATGGATTATTGTCACACTGAAGTAACTGGATAGTAGAACGGACAGAAAACAATGGATTATTGTCACACTGAAGTAACTGGATAGTAGAGACCAACCAACCAATTGTTTTCCCATAGACCTTAGTGTTAACGTTTTGGATAATTTCATTCAAATGCTTGAATTAAATATGACGATTATGGTTTATAACAAAAGTTTAGGGTCTGATATAACACCCAATCAAAAAAAAAAGTTGGGTCCTTCAGCTCAAATTTTCTCCAGGGTAGCCATTTTGAAAATAGGTGAATTTCGCAGTAAAAATTCTCAAAAATCTTAAATGTTTACCTGTTTACTATTATTACGTGAACATTTGGGAAAAAAACCAATCGGACTTAAGAAATTTATATCAACATTTCTTATTGATAGTTACCTATCAGGCTACATATCTATTTTCTCACTTCATAACATACTGGCCAATCAGTGGCTGCCAGACATTTTATCCTTGGCTCAACGTTCTATACACAGGGGCTGTTTCAAAAATATATTTTTTCAATTGGTTGGTTGTTCCCTAGTAGGACGGACAGAGAACAATGGATTATTGTTACACTGAAGTAACTGGATAGTAGGACAGATAGATAACAATGGATTATTGTCACACTGAAGTAACTGGATAGTAGGACGGCAAAGAACAATGGGTGGTTGTCACACTGAAGTAACTGGATAGTAGGACGGCAAAGAACAATGGGTTATTGTCACACTGAAGTAACTGGATAGTAGGACGGCAAAGAACAATGGATTATTGTCACACTGAAGTAACTGGATAGTAGGACGGCAAAGAACGATGGGTGATTGTCACACTGAAGTAACTGGATAGTAGTGTTTATAGCAAACGTGAGAGCAACATTACAATAGTATCATTTTGTGTATCCTTTGTAAATACAAATACATACCGATAACTTTGTTGAGTAGCTGTAGGGACGTACGCCCGTCTGCTGTTCCGAAATCCGCTAACGTAATGGGTACATGCGCACTCTGCCGTGTGCATATCCGCTCTATAATGAGAATATTAATTTAGTTTAATATGTTATTAATACTTTGAGTGGTGGGCAATTTTATCTGCATAAAATTACAAGGGAGTCTAGATCTCATTACACCAGTAACCAGATCCCTCACTAGTAGGGGTCCAGCTTGCTTTACATTAACTGCTACAGTTGTGTAAATAAAGGGTCAGCTGGCATCTGGGACACCAACTGTGAACAGGGCCACATACATTACATAAAGCAGGCCTCACCCTGATCAAATAGCAGATGACTAAATTTGGTTATATGTAATCTGTTTGACCAATGGGATGGACACTTCCCTGCTAGAGTGAACCCCCATAGGGGAAACAGTCAGCAGACTGTTCCCCTCCTACATGCTGGTCACTTCAGAATTTTCTAGCAAAGCTTCAGCAGCAGGATTTCTCTAACCTGAGATTTCCCACCCGCCCACCCTCAAATCATCATTCACCATTAAATCTATTTATGTGTAGTTTTAGTATTTGTTAACTTGTAGTGTATAGTGATTAGTGTAGTAGGAGGACCATAGTTTAAGTTTTAACTACAAAAAATAATGATATTGCTTATTGTTATTTTACTCTGTTATAATTATGTATTATGCAAATAAATCATGGTCTGAAGTTCACCCAAACCAATTTGTATGTTATTTATATTTAGTATATTGTAATATGTTTTCTATATCTCTTAAGCCAGCATTTCTACCAGAAAATTGGATTAATATGGAATATATTTAGATATGTATCATGGTAAACCATGGGATTTGCTGTTGACATGTTATTTGTTAAGCTGATTGTAAATTTCAAGAAAACATGCGAAAAATTCATATTTCTGGTGACATAATTAGCTCATTTGTATCTCACATATTAAACAAAATGGCCGCGTGGATTTGCTAACGAGAGTATAAAAACAAATCAGGATCATTGGTTTGACCACATTTGACTTTTTTGATATGTATAAACACTGTTTTTATTCTCTGGCCAGTACAACATTTAACGTCATACTAGCCATCACTCTGAGCAGTGGACACAACATATAACGTCATACTAGTCAACACTCTGACCAGTGGACACAACACATCACGTCATACTAATCATCACTCTGACCAGTGGACACAACATATAACGTCATACTAGTCAACACTCTGACCAGTACAACATATAACGTCATACTAATCAACACTCTGACCAGTGGACACAACATATAACGTCATACTAGTCATCACTCTGACCAGTGGACACAACATATAACGTCTTACTAGTCACCATTCTGACCAGTGGACACAAAATATAACGTCATACTAGTCAACACTCTGACCAGTGGACACAACATATAACGTGATACTAGTCACCACTCTGACCAGTGGACACAACATATAACGTCATACGGGTCACCACTCTGACCAGTGGACACAAAATATAACGTCATACTAGTCATCACTCTGACCAGTGGACAAAATAATAACGTCATACTAGTCACCACTCTGACCAATACACACAACATATAACGTCATACTAGTCAACACTCTGACCAGTGGACACAACATATAACGTCATACTAGTCACCACTCTGACCAGTGGACACAACATATAACGTTATACTAGTCATCACTCTGACCAGTGGACACAACATATAACGTCATACTAGTCACCACTCTGACCAGTGTACACAACATATAACGTCATACTAGCCATCACTCTGACCAGTGGATACAACATATAACGTCATACTAGTCATCACTCTGACCAGTGGACACAACATATAACGTCATACGGGTCACCACTCTGACCAGTGGACACAAAATATAACGTCATACTAGTCATCACTCTGACCAGTGGACAAAATAATAACGTCATACTAGTCACCACTCTGACCAATACACACAACATATAACGTCATACTAGTCAACACTCTGACCAGTGGACACAACATATAACGTCATACTAGTCACCACTCTGACCAGTGGACACAACATATAACGTTATACTAGTCATCACTCTGACCAGTGGACACAACATATAACGTCATACTAGTCACCACTCTGACCAGTGTACACAACATATAACGTCATACTAGCCATCACTCTGACCAGTGGATACAACATATAACGTCATACTAGTCATCACTCTGACCAGTGGACACAACATATAACGTCATACTAGCCATCAAACTGACCAGTGGACACAACATATAACGTCATACTAATCGTCACTCTGACCAGTGGACACAACATATAACGTCATACTAGTCATCACTCTGACCAGTGGACACAACACATCACGTCATACTAGTCATCACTCTGACCAGTGGTCACAATATATAACATCATGATAGTCACCACTCTGACCAGTGGACACAACATATAACGTCATACTAGTCATCACTCTGACCAGTGGACACAACATATAACGTCATACTAGTCATCACTCTGACCAGTGGACACAACATATAGCATCATACTAGTCACTACTCTGACCAGTGGACACAACATATAACGTCATACTAGTCATCACTCTGACCAGTGGTCACAACGTATACCATCATACTAGTCACCACTCTGGGTATATCAGTCTCCGGTTAGTTTGTGCGAGTCAAGAAGTCGAATAAAAAACACCATGTGCTAATTATTAAGGGACACGTTCTTCCCATGGTTTACATATTGTTTTTTTAACTGCACTCTCGCCAGTTACGTAAGATCTCATCAGAATGATTCAAGGATTTAATTAATATATTAAACAGATCCATGACGGTATAGTTATCAAAACATCTAGGTCGACAACAAAACGAATAGCACAAGCTCTGAAGAGCTTTTGACCGACATGCACGTCATACATAAAAACAGTGGTTTAATAATACACCGGAATACAGAAAGTGGTACATAATACACCGGAATACAGACAGTGGTACATAATACACCGTAATACAGACAGTGGTATATAGTACACCGTAATATAGACAATGGTACATAATACACCGTAATACAGACAGTGGTACATAATACACCGTAATACAGACAGAGGTACATAATACACAGTAATACAGACAGTGGTACATAATAAACCATCATACAAACAGTGGTACATAATACACCGTAATACAGACAGTGGTACATAATACACCATAATACAGACAGTGGTACATAATACACCGTGATACAAACATTGGTACATAATACACCGTAATACAGACAGTGGTACATAATACACCGTAATACAGACAGTGGTACATAATGCACCGTAATGCAGACAGTGGTACATAATACACCGTAATATAGACAGTGGTACATAATACACCGTAATACAGACAGTGGTACATAATACAGACAGTGGTACATAATACACCGTAATACAGTGGTACATAATACACCGTAATACAGACAATGGTACATAATACACCGTAATACAGTGGTACAAATACACTGTAATACAAACAGTGGTACATAATACACCGTAATACAGACAGTGGTACATAATACACTGTAATACAGACAGAGGTACATAATACACCGTAATACAGTGGAAAATAATACACCGTAATACAGTGGTACATAATATACCGTAATACAGACAGACTTACATAATACACCGTAATACAGTGGTACTTAATACATCGTAATACAGACAGTGGTACATAATATACCGTAATACAGACAGTGGTCTATAATACACCGTAATACAGACAGTGGTACATAGTACACCGTAATATAGACAGTGATACATAATACACCGTAACACAGACAGTGGTCCATAATACACCGCAATACAGACAGTAGTATATAATACACCATCATACAAACAGTGGTACATAATACACCTTAATACAGACAGTAGTACATAATACACCGTAATACAGACAGTGATACATAATACACCGTGATACAAACATTGGTTCATAATACACCGTGATGCAGACAGTGGTACATGATACACCGTGGTATAAACAGTGGTGCATGATACACTGTAATACAGAAAGTGGTACATAATACACCGTAATACAGACAGTGGTACATAATACACTGTAATACAGACAGTGGTACATAATACACTGTAATACAGACAGTGGTACATAATACACTGTAATACAGACAGTGGTACATAATACACCGTAATACAGACAGTGGTACATAATACACCGTAATACAGACATAGGTACATAATACATTATAATACAAACAGTGGTACATAATACACTGTAATACAGAAAGTGGTACCTAATACACCGTAATACAGACAGTGGTACATCATACACCGTAATACAGAAAGTGGTACATAATACATTATAATACAAACAGTGGTACATAATACACCGTAATACAGACAGTGGTACATAATACCCCGTAATACAGACAGTGGTACATAATACACCGTAATACAGACAGTGGTACATAATACATCGTAATACAGACAGTGGCACATAATACACCGTAATACAGACAGTGGTACATAAAACACCGTAATACAAACAGTGGTACATAATACACCGTAATACAGACAATGGTACATAATACACCGTAATACAGACAGTGGTATATATAATACACCATAATACAAACATTGGTACATAATACATCGTAATACAGACAGTGGCACATAATACACCGTAATGCAGACAGTGGTACATAATACACCGTAATACAGACAGTGGTACATAATACACCGTAATACAGACAGTGGTACATAATACACCGTAATACAGACAGTCGTACATAATGCATCGTAATACAGACAGTCGTACATAATACACCATAATACAGACAGTGGTACATAATACACCGTAATACAGACAGCGGTACATTATACACCGTAATACAGTGGTACATAATATACCGTAATACAGACAGAGGTACATAATACACCGTAATACAGTGGTACTTAATACATCGTAATACAGACAGTGGTACATAATATACCGTAATACAGACAGTGGTACATAATACACCGTAATACAGACAGTGGTACATAGTACACCGTAATATAGACAGTGATACATAATACACCGTAATACAGACAGTGGTACATAATACACCGCAATACAGACAGTGGTATATAATACACCATCATACAAACAGTGGTACATAATACACCTTAATACAGACAGTAGTACATAATACACCGTAATACAGACAGTGATACATAATACACCGTGATACAAACATTGGTTCATAATACACCGTGATGCAGACAGTGGTACATGATACACCGTGGTATAAACAGTGGTGCATGATACACTGTAATACAGAAAGTGGTACATAATACACCGTAATACAGACAGTGGTACATAATACACTGTAATACAGACAGTGGTACATAATACACCGTAATACAGACAGTGGTACATAATACACCGTAATACAGACAGTGGTACATAATACATTATAATACAAACAGTGGTACATAATACACCGTAATACAGACAGTGGTACATAATACACCGTAATACAGACAGTGGTACATAATACACCGTAATACAGACAGTGGTACATAATACACCGTAATACAAACAGTGGTACATAATACACTGTAATACAAATAGTGGTACATAATACACCGCGAAACAGACATTGGTACATAATACACCGTAATACAGACAGTGGTACATAATGTATCGTAATACAGACAGTGGCACATAATACACCGTAATACAGACAGTGGTACATAATACACCGTAATACAAACAGTGGTACATAATACACCGTAATACAGACAATGGTACATAATACACCGTAATACAGAGAGTGGTATATAATACACCGTAATACAGACAGTGGTACATAATACACCGTAATACAGACAGTGGTACATAATACACCGTAATACAGACAGTGGTACATAATACACCGTAATACAAACATTGGTACATAATACACCGTAAAACTGACAGTGGTACATAATACACCGTAATACAGAAAGTGGTACATAATACACCTTGATACTAACAGTGGTACATAATACACCGTAATACAGACAGGGGTACATAATACACCGTAATACAGACAGTGGTACATAATACATCGTAATACAAACAGTGGTACATAATACACCGTAATACAGACAGTGGTACATAATACACTGTAATACAGAAAGTGGTACATAATACACCGTAATACAGACAGTGGTACATAATACACCATAATACAGACAGTGGTACATAATACACTGTGATACAGAAAGTGGTACATGATACACCGTAAAACAGACAGTGGTTCATAGTACACCGTAATATAGACAGTGGTACATAATACATCGTAATACAAACAGTGGTACATAATACACTGTGATACAGAAAGTGGTACATGATACACCGTAAAACAGAGAGTGGTACATAGTACACCGTAATATAGACAGTGGTACATAATACATCGTAATACAAACAGTGGTACATAATACACTGTAATACAGAAAGTGGTACATAATACACCGTAATACAGACAGTGGTACATAATACACCGTAATACAGACAGTGGTACATAATACATCGTAATACAAACAGTGGTACATAATACACTGTAATACAGACAGTGGTACATAATATACTGTGATACAAACAGTGGTACATTTGTTTTCCCTGGAGTTTTGTTAAATTTGTTTAACTGCTGTATTAGGTGTTTATTTTCTTGTGCCAGTGCAGATGTTAAGTTTGTTGATAAGTATGACAGGGTGTTGCCGTCGGCATACAGTTTACAGTGTTGAATTGCGAAGATGTCATTTATGAATATGTTGAACAGAAGTTGTCCAAGAATTGAGCCTTGGGATACACTTTTGTGATATTAATCTAGCTACTGTGGGAGCCTTGAATCTTAGTTCGTTATGTCAGGTAGGAGAGATAATGTCATTGAATTGGTAGCCATATTCTTTCTTAATAGCACCTAAAAGATTGTCGAATACGATAAAATATAATTCATTGAATTGATCGAAAAATGTCCGCATACAAGTTTTGGATATGGATGTTTATTATGCTAATTAGTCTGTAGCTACTTTTGTTTTGTGTGTTGGATAAAGACATATTCAATGAATTAAAATACTAACAAAAAGTAGCAATTACAATTATGTAAAAATGAGGGTTAACACATCATCTTTAATTCCAGTTGTTTATTATGATACTAGCAAACGTTAACAAAGTTAACGACTCTACAACATAAAACAATGACACCTATCATTACCTTATTTCATACAGTCATAAATTACTGCACTCTTTCTATTACATATATATGAACGTGTACTATAATTATATGAATACACATACATTGATATAAATATAGCTATATTATAATCCACAAAGTTTATATTATGGATGTACAATCACTACAACGGTATGCTGTTCATACTATTAAATTTATACATGTACATGATTATCATAAACCATTTACTTTAACATCATATTGGAAATATTTACTTATACATATAATACCTACCCTAACAATGGGTCAAGGGTCAAATAACTATCATCTGGAATATCCAGGACAATGATGAATCTAAATACTGGAAATAAAATAAACCGCTAATAAGACAATGTTACACTTGGACCCGTAGGACAACAAAACTATTATCTTGTAAAAAGATTAACGGAACGTATTCATGAACTTAATTAACATCTAGCTGTTACCGAATATAAGGACTATACTCTTTTACTTATATAAAAGATTATTACATGCTATTTAATATTGTAAAATACATAAATGGTAACTGCAATGATTTACAATTATTCTTAGTCTTAACTGTATATAGTTTATCATTGTAACATACCTAAAATCTGTCTTGACGGCGACTACATATTTGATCCGTCCGTAGACAATGGCTACCTTTTTAATTCCCGCCAAGTACAAACAAAAGTGACCACAAAAGACAATACATGGACACATATAATGATGACGTCACATAGGTATTAGTGGACATTACATACATGTATATACGTATACGGGCAATAATGAGTGGCTCACTGTAACCGACGCGACGGCCAATTCCGCGCAACGCGGTATAACAATGCGGTATAAAATGACAATGAAAATGACCCTATTACAATTAAATAGAACAAAATGATTTTCGTGATTCTCTTTCTGATTAATTCTTCATAGTTTATAACGGATCTCAATTTTATCCTCAATATACATATGTAATTCCTTTTGCCCTTAGCCATGTTCTTCACAAGCGTTGTATTGTATCGTTCGGTGGTGTCTTATCGTTCACAATCAAGGTAAAATAATCTAAGTGAGAATGTGGGCAGTAAGGTAAAGTAGTGGAAATAGTGTAAAAGTTAATGCTCTGAAAGAGGAAACTTATCTTTTTACAACTTTAATTTTTCTATTCGTCCATGCGAGTTGTACGGAATGACAATATAAAGTGTGGTATCAGTGTTCGTGTTGCAGAGAAATGAAGATGTACCATCCTTGTTCAACATTATTGATTATATACGTATCCACAGTTCATTAGTCCTACTTAGGGAGAGACATTATACAGCCTGCTGCCCTACACCCATTATGTTTTATCAATAAATTCTTTGTGAAAATGAAACAATACAAAGTGCTTTTCAAATATTCATCTCCAAACATTCCTAATTGCAGTCTCAGAAATTCTACTGTTTGGTATATGAAACTTTTTATTAATTTGATTTACCGACGCAATCAAGGATTGTTGCCTGACTCAGGTACAAAGAGTAGCCGTGGGCTGCATACATGCCGCTTCCAAATTTTTCATCATAAGTGTCCACCATAGTCGAATATTGCCTCACGTCAGAACTTCCTCCCCTTGCTAAATATCGTCTCACGTCGTTGTTTTGGTGTCTGAAAAATAAAATGCAAATATTGTGCCGAGATGTCGGATGATTGAACTTTAATCAATCTCTAAAACTTTTATGTAAATCTATAAATCATTGAGCGATTCACATGCAGAATACCTATTGTGATATATCCCTTTTTCACGGATAAACAATAGGAGGGGCAAACAATAGGGGAGAGAGAAAAATAAAAAATACGAAACAGGTAACGACGTCAAATGTAATCATGGTCTTCACAAAGATATTGTGTAAGCTGTTCGAGGGACAAATTTACGGCATGAAATTTTACATCATTGTCGTGGAATAATGCGCAAAATACATCCATCGGATTGAGAAACAATACCGACGTAAAAAAGGGGGTTCAAGAATAATAAGCGTTTTCTGCTTCATCAACGACACGCGCTATACAAATCTAGGTCACGACGACACCCGCCATACAAATCTAGGTCACGACTACACCCGCTATACAAATCTAAGTTGAATTAAGGTTAAGTAGTTCTTTAAATGAGAGTTACGGTGGTGACAACAATAAAATCATGATGCCGACCATTTCCCCCATTGTCTTCATCAACTTTCATCTCGCGAAACTCTTTTTTTTTCTTTTTCGAAAGTAGTCGACATCTGTCACGGAAATCGTGATACTGGGAACAAGTCATTCGATACTGAATCAACTAAGGTATAAACCACTGTTACTATTATACGTGTTATCATCTGTATAAAGTGCAGTGTAAAGCATATCTGACGTCAATGAACTGATTCGCATATTTTATGTTGAAAAAGACCCTCAAACGTCACGAGTCAGGGATAAGCCTTTTCTGCTTCATCAATCAGACCGACATGCAAATCTAGTTACCATTCGGAAAAAGTGGCATTCTAAAGAAGAACTAAGACGCCAGGAGGTTAACTGGCGACCTTCAAATTATTTGAAAATTCGAGTTGACATGTTCCCATGTTTTGTATGAAGTTTGCGTTTTGGTGGTTCAATTTTAATTCACTTGATTAAAAGTCCAACCACTCAAAGACACTGTTATTGTCGTGTATCATTTAAATTACGGCTGTGAATTTTATAACGCATTTTTGACGTATAGGGAGGCATTTCAATCTTCAAAAACGCTGTTATTAGACAAAATAAAGAACTATGATCTTTGCAAGTAGCCTGTCTTTCGGAAAAATAGTTCAACCGCAGAGTTTGAGGTAAAATATTCAAAATTCTTAAAATAGCCACAAACTTCACTATTTGACTATTTGTCTCGAAAACATTCCTCTAACAGTGCCCAGATGCGTTTATAGTATCTACAGTAATATGGGCATTTTTAGTAATTGAAATGCCTCCCTTTATGCTATAACTGTGCAATATAATTCACAGCCGCCATTTGCATTTCAAGGTCAATAGAGAATCAACGTTTATGCTTTGATAAAGTAAAGCCTTGTCAAACAAACGATCGCACTACCTGCTATAGACACCTGTGACCATAACGGCATGGTCATTTTGTGCAATATGACTGATCCACATGAGCTTTATTTGTTCTCATGAAACATGCTTTTTATGTCTGACTTGCCGAAATTAACGGGTAGATTAACAAATTAAATGTCAAAATCAATACCTATGGATAGCCATGATACATATTAACAATTTAAGTCAAGTTGCTTCTGCTTGATTGCAACAGAATTGTCATTTTTAATCTGGATAAATATCACTTGAATAACTGTTTACATGAACCTCAAAATGAGCTGATATATTTCAGTTATATGCCCCACTGCACTAAAATAATAGCCGAACTTCCAATCTCTGAGTTATCCGAACATTCGAGTTAATATGCGCTCATGTTTGGTATAAAATTTGACATTAAGTTCGCAAAACTGAGCGACAACCTGTGCGACCCTTTAACACCACCATATATCTAATCGTGAGACTTGAGATATAAACAGATAAAAAAAAACCAGAGAACAAACAGGACAATGTCTACTATAATACTCATAGATAAACATTTAAACACATAGAAATTCGCTCTTAAGAAATCACAGCGTTGGAGCGTAAAACAGTAGAATGTTACGAGTACGCGGCAGACACTGATATTTCACTCATTTAACTGTACACAACTTAACATACGTCTCATTTAACTGTACACAACTTAACATACGTCTCATTAAACTGTACACAACTTAACATACGTCTCATTTAACTGTACACAACTTAACATACGTCTCATTTAACTGTACACAACTTAACATACGTCTCATTTAACTGTACACCACCTAACCATCCTACATCTCATTGATCTGTACACCACCTAACCATCCTACATCTCATTTAACTGTACACCACCTAACCATCATACACCTCGTTTAACTGTACACCTCCTAACCATCATACACCTCGTTTAACTGTACACCACCTAACCATCCTACATCTCATTTAACTGTACACCACCTAACCACTCTACATCTCATTTAACTGTAAACCACCTAACCATCATACACCTCGTTTAACTGTACACCACCTAACCATCCTACACCTCGTTTAACTGTACACCACCTAACCACCCTACATCTCATTTAACTGTACACCACCTAACCACCCTACATCTCGTTTAACTGGACACCACCTAACCACCCTACATCTCATTTAACTGTACACCACCTAACCATCCTACATCTCATTTAACTGTACACCACCTAACCACCCTACATCTCGTTTAACTGTACATCACCTAACCACACTACATCTCATTGAACTGTACACCACCTAACCACCCTACATCTCATTTAACTGTACACCACCTAACCATCCTACATCTCATTTAACTGTACACCACCTAACCACCCTACATCTCGTTTAACTGTACATCACCTAACCACACTACATCTCATTGAACTGTACACCACCTAACCACACTACATCTCATTTAACTGTACACCACCTAACTATCCTACATCTCATTTTACTGTAAACCACCTAAACATCCTACATCTCATTTAACTGTACACCACCTGACCACTTTACATCTCATTTAACTGTACACCATCTAACCACCCTACATCTCATTGAACTGTAAATTCATGACTTAAGACTGGTTATTGCTCTCTGAAACACTTAAGTAACAATATTTGAAGTTTGGCTGCATTTAACTGTAGCAAGGCATGTAACAATTAAAATATAGGTTCACCACCAGAGTGTGGACATATCGTTCAAAAGTCAAATAATACATAGGATACTTCTTAAAATATATCAGATAGTTTCAATATTTGATAAACATATCATATTTCACAATATCAAATTCAAACTTCATGAAAGGCTTGATATGTTTTCGGGGTATTTGATGAATGTCTAAGACGTTCTTGAGAAAACAGCTCCTAGGTGAAATTTCAATGTGTGCTGCCTACTCACAACATTCACCTGTTTGACGTGTCAACACTGATTATGTAAGAGTGAGCTACTGTATTTTAGTACACATTGTCCTGTATGGTCAAATGTAGGCCTAAGTATCGCGGTGTTAGCTATTCAAAGGGTCACATAGGCAGTCGGTCAGTATCCCGAACTTTATATCAAACCTCATACCAAACATAGGGGTATATTAACTTTAATATTCGGATGACTCAAAGATTTGAAGACTTTAATTTTACTTTTTGACATTTGGTGAGGATATGGTAATAATTGTTCATGTCGCTAAAAGATATGATCAATATAATAAAATCATACTAGTGCAAAACTTACCTGGGATATAAGGCGTCTCGGCCCCATCTTGGGCCGAAGGTGTATATTTTCCGACAGCTTTGGATAAGCGTTGCACATACCTTCATCTTTAAGCATTCAATTAACTAGCTCACTGCGCAACAATACCTATATCAGTATATACCTCGTGACTCTTGTATTTTTCCCAGCATGCCAAGTTAGAGAAAACGAAGTGTCATGTTAAGAGTCATAACCGATTATTTCAAATTGGACGCCCGCCCCTCCACCTAAAGCCACTGAAAGATTCAATCTAGTTTTTGTCAATTTTTTTTATAGTGTGTTAAGTTGGTCTAAAGACAACAAATTATACTTGAATTGTCTCAAGACCAGTCAGTTTCTTTATAGCATCAAATAGAAATTAGTCCTTATATTTCAATACCGTGGGATTATGTGACTAGAACTTCTACATTACAACATAATTCTAATTATAATAAGGAACAAGCGTCTATCACGCCTAAGCGTTTACCTGAATGTTGTCTACATAATAATGGGTCTCTTAAATAAGCTGTGGAAAAATTCATATCAATAGAATTGGTACATATGCTGTCTTGTATGCTGTGAAAGGATGGACATTGCCCCGTAACCTAAGTATATAGGTCACAAAAGGTCGACGATCAAATGTTCACTGTAGATTGATTTGCATTTGCACATCATCACTGTCATGCACCGTTAGGGAATGGTATTTTCAAGATAACGAGCCATCCTGTTCACAGAACAATCTAACTGAAACAAGTACGAAATCTAGCTTAGGAATAGTTAAAATTATCATTACAACATTTATAATATAATATAATAATAGCAATATAATGGGTATAAACGTTGATGACTTTCCCATTCCTCTTTCACAGTATGCAGATGACACTTCATTAATACTTGACGGATCAGAAAAATCTTTACAAGAGTTCATTCATGAATTGAAATCATTTACTGAAATTTCCAGTCTTAAAATCAATACAAATAAAACCCAGGTAATATGGATTGGGAGTAAAAAAGTACAGCAATGACACCTTTTGACCAGATTTAGGTTTACAATGGGGTAGGGACAAATTCACACTTCTGGGGATAGATTTTAGTGTTAATTTGCATGAAATACCTAAATTGAACTTTGACAAAAAACTTATTAAACTCAAGTCTTTAATTAAGTCATGAACAGAAGAAAGTTAACTCCTATTGGTAAAATACATGTAATTTAATCTCTATTAATATCACAATTTAATCACTTGTTCATTTCACTTCCTAGTCCAAGCAGTAACTTTATCAATAAGTTGAATAGTATTTTATACAATTTTCTATGGAATGCTAAAAATAGACAAGGTGAAAAGAAAAGTAATAAAGAATATTTTGAAGGGGGACTAAAAATGGTTGATATAAAAGCCTTCATAGATGCACTTAAGCTTAGCTGGTTAAAAAGATTTTTTCAAAGTTCTTCTACTAAAAATTGGCAAGTGATCTTCATGAATATTACTAACATTGATTACATTACTAAATGTGGAAAAGACTTCTTACATAAATGTGAAAGAAGATGTAAAATCTTATTTTGGTGTGATGTTCATAGGGCATGGGAAAAACTTCTTGACTTAGATATTCTCAAGGGCAGACAACTCTCTATTTTAAAAGCACCTCTGTGGTATAATTCACTTTTGAATATTGGGGGACATTCTGTTTTCTATAATAATTGGTATAGAAAGGGTGTTAAGATAATAAATGATATGTTGAAACACACTTCTCCAGTTACTTTCTACTCCTATTACGAATTTATTCATACATATGGAGTAGTTACCAACTTTCTTCAGTCTCAAGGTATTGTCAATGCAGTTAAACTAAATATAGATATACAAAGTATCCAAGATAAAAAAAACTTACACACCCCCTTCATTCCTTTTAACATTGCACCATTCATTAACAGGATAAAGGGAACCGAACATTTATATAAAGTCTTGTCTAAGAATGATGAAATTCCTACTGACAGAAAAAAATTGGCTGATAATTATGAATTTGATGATTCTGTCAGGGGAAATACATTTTCTCTTCTTTTCAAAATAACCAATGATTCAAAACTTCAGTGGTTCCAATACAGAATTTTACATACTATTTTGACAACAAATTCATTGCTTTTCAAGGCAAATATTGTTATAAGCCCTCTTTGTACATTTTGTAATTCAGAGTCCGAAACCATAACACATAATTTTTGGGATTATCAAAAAGTACAGGATTTATTGCAGAGTATAGAAATACTTCTGTATGCACTTTTAATTCCTTTTACTATGAATAAACAGTCTTTTATATTTGGACTCCCATCAGTTAGAAATGTGTATAATAAAGTTGATAATGAGATTAACATCATCATTAAACATTATATCTATAAAACCAGATGTCTGAACACTACCCTCAATTCAATAAGAGAAAACCACAAGGTCAAAAAGTAAACAGCAATTGGGAAGGGCGAAGCTTCTCCTGAATGTTTTAACAAAGGGTGGGAAAATGGTTAAAGGTTTATTACATTGAAACTCTGGCTGTTAGCAAAAAGCCAATGACATTTATCAAATGTTATCATATATTTTCAGCAAGTATTTCTTAAAAGTGTTTTCAATTCACTTATCAATTATTCTTTTCTTCCGAAGGCCTCTTTATGTCTGAAGTGTCTGTCTTGTGTTTGTCTGTTTGTCAATCTGTCTGTCCTTCCAATTATCTGTTTGTGTTTGGATGTCTTTATAGTTGTCCGTCGGGTGTCTGTCTGTCTAGCTGTTTGTCCTAATATATGTCTGTATGTGATTATATTTTGTCAATCTGTCTGTCCTTGAAGTTGTCTGTCTGTGGTGTCCGCCTGTCTTGTGCTTGTCTGTATCATGTGTCTCCCTCATTTAATAAAAAAAACTACACATTTCTATTTTTTGTTTGGATTTTACTTCACTGTACATGCAAAGAAACATATAAAATATATTTCTTTAAGAAAATAAGCGAATACAAACATAGTTATGTGAATGTCAGTCATAATGATGTGTGTATATATATACTTCCATACTATACGAATATTCGGATATGATAACTTGAATGAGTATGAAAGGAAATCGTATGCAATGGATGCTTATATGTATCAAGAGTGTTTGAATTTGTGATATGAAAAAATGGATGTAGGAAAAAGGAATGAATGAATTGTCAAATGGTGTCATGTGTATGTTTTTTGAAAACCGAATAAAAATATATATGTAAGTTATAAAAAAAATTAAAACATTTATCGAGATGCTACAATGTACATGAACTGTGAATCCTTAATACAGTTGTGCCAACTGTACACTCAACATAAAAGCGTGGTTCGCCATGAGTTTTTGCTCTTATTTAATCAGCAAAGTAGCCCAATGTTTATCTTTATTGTCGGAAAGACTCCCTAATGACATATATTTTAAAGCAATTTGTTGTTTACGTCAATAGCTTTATAATATATACAAAGACAAAGGAAATTATTTTGTTTATGTTTCGGATTGGTATCCGAAAATTCCAGCCGAAACATTGCAAGGATTGGTCCAAAATAATGACCTTAATGGAAATTCCTTCTTTGTTCAGAATATGAGTGGACATATTGAAATGAATATAATGTCAAATTATAACAGTTGAGTTAGGAGTCGCCCCCCATTAATCTGTACGTATATAGTTGGGGTACACAATCTCGCACACTGTCGGTATGTATTTAGATAGTTTTCTATGACAGTCATTTCAAATCAAGGAGGATTCCTTTCCATTCTTAGTTGTACAAATTTTAAATGTTTAGTAGCATAAAAGTGTGTAAACGGATGAGCGCATTCATATCACTGCGCAGGGGAGCTGTTGTTAATTTGTGTTTATGTACGTCTTAGTTTGAAGACGGTCGATAGCGTAATTTCGTACAACCATCTAACTTCTTATAGGGAACAACCAACCAATTGAAAAAATAGATGTTTGAAACATCCCCTGTGTATAGAAAGTTGAGCCAAGGATAAAATGTCTGGCAGCCACTGATTTGCCAGTATGTTTTGAAGTAAGATAATTGATATGTAGCCTGATAGGTAACTACCCCTATGAAATGTTGATATACATTTCGGAAGTCCGATTGAATGTTTTTTCCAAAAGTTCAGGTAATAATAATTAACAGGTAAACATTTCAGAATGTTGGTAGTTTTTCTGAGAGCATGATAGCCCGCCATCTTGAAAATACCATTCCCTAATAAGTACACGACAGTGATTTCAAGAAAACCATGATGCTCCGCATCAATACGTCGGCAAACAATTTGTTTATGCTTACCTACTTACTGAAACAAAACACTAAACTAAGTGTAATACAACTTCATTGCAAATTATATGCTTTATTCTGGTCTCTATGGATAGAAAATGAAAAATAATCCTGTTGGGTGATACAGACACTTCGGGCCTCTTGTTGTGAATTAACAATTCAAGGGAAGTAAATCCGATATTTACAAGTTCTGGGACTATCAAGCACGGTACCAAGATAGGCGTAGGCCATATCTATCAATGCTATTAAGAGAGGTTGTACTAAATCTGTAATATTATATTTATTTGCTCGATTTGTAATCTAACTGCTGAATAAAGTTATTACATTGTATAAGCATATACTTGTGTTAGCAACCCATTCCCTAGGGCTGATAGTGTACAGTGTGAATCGTATACATACACCTGTTTGTAGTATGAACCTATCAGGCTATCAGGTATATAAGGAATGATTGGATACCATCTAGAGCGGACATAGGCGTGTTTTGGTTTTTTTGTTGTTTTTTTGTTGTTGTTTTTTTATAGATATTTAGTCAGTATAGCTTAGGCCAGCTACAAGAGATGTTAATCAGTACAAGCGAGATAGAAAATATTAGAACATTATTAATTTATTTTCATGAGTATATTTATTGATTATTTTTGGTAATTGTAAGCACTATATGTAATGAACCATCTTATCAGTGTGTTCCAATGTAATGAACCATCTTATCAGTGTGTTCCAATGTAACTAACCATCTTATCAGTGTGTTCCAATGTAATGAACCATCTTATCAGTGTGTTCCAATGTAATGAACCATCTTATCAGTGTGTTCCAATGTAATGAACTATCTTATCAGTGTGTTCCAATATAATGAACTATCTTATCAGTGTGTTCTAATATAATGTACCATATTATCAGTATGTTCCAATGTAACGAACTATCTTATCAGTGTGTTCCAATGTAATGAACCATCTTATCAGTGTGTTCCAATGTAATGAACCATCTTATCAATGTGTTCCAATGTAACTAACCATCTTATCAGTGTGTTCCAATGTAACTAACCATCTTATCAGTGTGTTCCAATATAATGAACCATCTTATCAGTGTATTGCAATGTAATGAACCATCTTATCAGTGTGTTCCAATGTAACTAACCATCTTATCAGTGTGTTCCAATGTAATGAACCATCTTATCAGTGTGTTCCAATGTAACTAACCATCTTATCAGTGTGTTCCAATGTAATGAACCATCTTATCAGTGTGTTCCAATGTAACTAACCATCTTATCAGTGTGTTCCAATATAATGAACTATCTTATCAATGTATTCCAATGTAATAAACCATCTTATCAATGTGTTCCAATGTAATGAACCATCTTATCAGTATGTTCCATTGTAATGAACCATGTTATCAGTGTTTTTCAATGTTATGAACCATCTTATCAGTGTTTTCCAGTGTAATGAATCATCTTTACACTGGAAAACCCAACCAAATCCCAACACATGCAAATAAATTTTCGGCACTCAAGAATGACCAGTGTCCATATGACCAAAAAAAAGAAATCGGAATCCGACAACACCAGTTACGACGAAATCACTCCAAAATGAACTGAACGTACAAATTGTACACATCATGAGAATATCACTACTGCAGCCGTGTGATTGCCATACAAGTGTATTATTGGAAATCATAATAACTATAAGTAACACATATATGTCTTCTAGTATATGAATACATACATGTACATTATATACATAGTATACACTATCTACTGATAATACTATGGTGTCTATGGACGCAACAAGTAATTGTATTTTGATATGTATTAACTAAAAATCCAATCACCCTGCGTAATATATATCTAAAACCATTCAGGACCATATACCTTGTAGAGTGTAATCATGATATATATATTATAATTATTCAGTATGTTACGTTCTGCATTAATAACCCAATCTTACAAAGTGTTAACTTGCTTTATTGTCATAACCTGAAAATACCACGTAAATGTATATGCAGCAAAGTAGTTGGACACGCTAGTATGATCAATGTCAACTACAGAAAGCGTGTGGTAATCGAACTACTGTACGTATATAATGTTGAATTGCTGATGATATTTTGTAGTGTTTTGACCAGATAGCCACGACTTAGTATATCAAAATTGTATTAGATCTAATTCTTAAAATAGTAACTACAAGTACCTCAAGAGATCTATAAAGGAAATAGTCAACTCCAGGCTATGTGAAACGTGGAGTAAGATATGGCAGACGAAATTTGGAAACCTATATTTATACAAGCGTATATGTACCTGGTGTTTTATTATGTAAATGGAAATTGACTGAATATTGTAAATACTTTTTCCTTGGTCAATCTACTTTCACGTGAGTGTTACAACGATATAATTCATAAAACGAGCTCAAAAGAGCTCAAAATTTGTACGAATATATCGACTTACATTTTTTCTTCAAATCTATGCGATGAAGTCTGATCTTCAAGCACGTGCTTTTGTTTTGAAAACCTGTCTTTTTATGGTTGTATCGATCAATTTGGTTCAAACTATCCCATCCTTTCTCATACTTAAAAAGCCTTTGTGTACAAAATTATAGATCGGTCTTACCGCCGGAAAGGAAGGCGTCCCACATTCCTAGTCAGTAAAGCGCTTGAATGTTAGGACATTTTGTATATATGTTATTTTATAATTCTCTGATCATGATGTGATGGTGGATGTTAATAAGCGTGTTCGGACCAACTGTTAAGTATGAACCCTATCTTTGCTATGTTGTACTATATAATATTAATCTGTATGTATATTCTATCAATCATTAGATGTCTTGAGCTAGCTGATCATGAAGCGGGTCCCAGTATCACTGAGCTTTCTTTACCAGTATTATGGGTGAAACTGTCGAGGTCTGAGTGTTCCGAACACATATGTACACTTGTCATAAGACATTTAGTATTTGACAATGGTTGATATTGCTTATAAATATTCTGGAACACTTGGACCCATCAACAATAATAGTAATAACTTTTTATACGACAGAGGTCTAGATATTGCTGTCACTTTATCTCTTTGTAGAGTAGATTTATTTCATCAAGAATGCTTACATTTTCAATATTTTTATTTTACCATACTATACCACACGTACTCCTTTTCAAATAGGCTCAGCATTAATTTGGTGTTTTACCTGAAACTTCATTTATTAATTCTGTTAATCTGTATGGATGTTCACCCAAACCCCGGTCCACAAGAAACAGTTAGCATAGTTCACCTAAATGTAAGGTCATTAAGAAACAAACTGGATATACTTGATGCAGAACTTAACTCAAATGATATACTCTGCATTACAGAGACACACCTTAACCAAAGTATAGCTGACAAAGACATTACTCTCAAATCATACACAAACATACCACACCGTAGAGACAGAACAACTGGTCCAGGAGGGGGGTTATAATTTATTATAAGAACACAGTTATTACAAAACGACGCACTGACTTAGAAGTGGATGATGTTGAACTTATTTGGGTAGAAGTTAAAGTAAAGAATCATACATTCCTCTTAGGATGCATTTATAGACCTGAAACAACGATAGATTATTGGGATAAACTTGATAGTATTCTTGAGAAAGTTTCTGAAACACATCTAGACTTTGTACTTACGGGTGATATTAATATAAATATGCTTAATATACAACCTAACTGTCAACTTAACCAGCTACTCATAAAATATAATCTTAATAGTGTAATCAATGAACCTACTAGAATTACATCTACAACAGCAACTGCAATAGATGTAGTGTTTGTAAACAATTGTAATATTATTAAAAAAACTTATGTTGAACCACCCTTTTGCAGTGACCATTCTTCTATTCATATAGAAATGTCATACTCTATTCATAAACAAACTTGTTATAAAAAAAATATATATCTACATCAGTTTTCTGATTATGATAGTATAAACAATGCTATTAATGATATTGATTGGCATTATATATATGAAAATATGGATGTTAACGAATTTAATGAAATTCTAACAAATACTGTCTCTGGATTAGTTGAAAAATTTGTACCATCTAAAACTATAACTGTAAGGCCTTTTGATAAACCGTGGATGACCAACACAATCAGACTTAAAATGCGTCAAAGGAAAAGAAAGCACAAAACTGCAATAACAACAAACTTAGAACAACACTGGGCAGAATATAGGCAGATCCGCAATACTGTAATTGACCTAATTAGGGAAGAAAAAATGAAATATGTAGAAAAACTACAAACAAAACTGGCAAATAATTCTGTTCCCCCAAACAAATGGTGGAAATTAGCTAAATCCATCAGTAATTTTAATAACAAAGACACATGTATACCACCCCTTGAACATAACAATACACTACTTCACCATCCCATAGAAAAAGCAGAAGCACTTAATGACTATTTTACCTCAATAGCAACTTCATCAGACACTTTAGAAGATCCACCAAATATTCTTAATGCACCACCCTATCACCTGCATTCAATACACATAACTGAACAGGACATTGAAGACCAAATTAATCTCTTAAATGAAAATAAGCCATCAGGACCAGATGAAATACTCCCGAAAGTTATTAAAAGCCTTAAAAGTCTAGTAAAACCCCTATATCTCCTCATAAATAAAACAGTTGAGACAGGCAGTATACCAAATAAATGGAAAATGGCTAATGTGAGTGCTATATATAAAGGATCTGGGAAACAAAATGACACATCTAATTATCGACCTATATCAGTAACGTCCTGTTTTAGCAAAATAATGGAAAAGGCTATCTTTAAATACCTTTATAATTATATTAAGGATCATAACATTATATCTAAACATCAATCTGGATTTATGCCTGGTGATTCGACTACTAATCAACTTTTATCTATCTATCATACAATAACTAGTAATTTGGACTCTAGAAAAGAAGTTAGATTCATATTCTGTGATATAAGCAAAGCTTTCGACCGTGTCTGGCATAAGGGGCTACTTCATAAATTAGAATGTTATGGCATAACTGGAAATCTTCTTAATTGGTTTAATAGCTATCTAACTAATAGAAAACAAAGAGTTATAACAGAAGGTCACTTTTCTTCATTCAAAAATGTTGATGCTGGGGTTCCCCAAGGGTCTGTACTGGGGCCTTTTCTTTTTCTTCTATACATTAATGACCTACCAGATGCCTTAACAAATCAAGTAAAACTTTTCGCTGATGATACATCCCTATATGCTGTAATTGATGATAACCAAGCAGAGATAGCTGGTACCCTGAACACAGATCTAGAAAATATTAGTTTTTGGGCCAATAAATGGGATGTCAAATTCAACCCTAATAAAACAAAGTCTGTTCTTTTCTCCAGGAAAAAAACACAAATTATTCCCCAGTTATTTTTCCTGGACACACCAATAGATAACTCACATACTCATAAGCAATTAGGTCTAACATTTAATTCAGATGGTTCTTGGTCTGAGCATATACAAAATATCTTTGAAAAATCCTACAAACGATTGAACATTCTAAAAAGTTTAAAATACAAATTAAATAGAGAAACATTAATAACTATGTACGTAGCATTTATAAGACCAATACTAGAATATTCATCTGTAGTTTGGGATAATTGCAATAATACATGTAAACAATTGATAGAATCAATACAGTTAGAAGCTACACGTATTATCACTGGACTTAGGAAAGGAACTCCACATAATATATTATACAGAGAACTTGGACTGGAAACTCTAGAAAGTCGTCGAAAAAAACATAAACTTATACTAATGTACCATATCTTACATAATAATGCACCCCAATACCTAATTGATATAGTCACTCAATACTTAAATGACAATGAAGACACAGTACATCATCTCCGTAGGCAACGATTATTCAATCAGCCACTATGTAGATCAGAAAATTATTATAACAGCTTTTTCCCAACTATGCTACGTGAATTTAATTCCATTGACACTAAAATTCTAAATTCACCATCCCTAGGTGTTTTTAAGAAACTTATCACTCCCGTCAATTTAGACCAGGGTCTAATCTGTACAACGGACATTTTTAAAAATAAAGGTAATAGAAAAGAAAATATTATATTATGTCAACTTAGAAACAATGCAAGTAATTTAAATTTTGACCGTTTTAATGATCATCTCATAGATTCACCATTGTGCAGATGTAATCATGGGGATGAAACTTCATACCATTACTTTTTTGAATGCTGCTTATATGAACAGCAAAGGCAAGAGTTGAAACAAAATATCAATAACCAGCATCATCTAACCACTATAATATTAACACATGGAAATTACTTGTTGTCTGATGAAATTAATATCAACATTCTGAATGCCGTTCAAAAATACATTAAAGATAGTAAGAGATTTGATTAAACTCAAAATTAACCATACTTATTCAAATGTTATTTTCTAGACCCAGACTCGCTCAATTAGTTTTTGATTATTATTTTACCTGTATTTACATATATTCTATATTGTTCATATTCTTGATATAAGAATGTGGTGAACCTGCGACCTGCTTCAAAAGTCAGCTGATCCCTGAATATCTCTGATTGATTTACTTAATTCAAAACTAGTATATTCAACTAGAATCTTTTTATTCCAGAGTATAATTACAGTTTGTTATATCTAACATATGAAAGCTTTGCTTGGATGCAGGGGCACTCAGTCTGAATCTAGCACACTAAGATGGATGGCTACAGAAGGAGGAGTAAGACATTTTATGCCTGAACATCTATAGTGCTGCTGGATTTAAGGCTGGGTGCCAATCCTGTATCTAAGCAATAGCTATTAACTGAGAACAAAATCTTTTTATAACTCTGTAACATGATCATAATTTGACAAAGGATATACTAGAACCTTATTACCTCCCTTTTCCACTAATTGTTAGTTCTTTTTATAATTACCTCCCTTTGACCATATATAAAAATCAATATATTCATAAAAAAAATTCCATCTCCATAGATATTTCATCTCCATTGACTTAATTTATATACATATTTCTTATACTTCTTCACTTTCAATTGTTTTAGTTTAATTCTACTATTGTTCTGTTTGTATTGGGGAAGACTTATATAGGCCAAGCCTGCTGTCTAACCCATTTGTATAAATGTTATACAATAAAATATGTTGAAATAAAGCATATACTTGTGTTAGCAACCCATTCCCTAGGGCTGATAGTGTACAGTGTGAATCGTATACATACACCTGTTTGTAGTATGAACCTATCAGGCTATCAGGTATATAAGGAATGATTGGATACCATCTAGAGCGGACATAGGCGTGTTTTTGTTTTTTTTTGTTTTTGTTTTTTGTTTTTTTTTGTAGATATTTAGTCAGTATAGCTTAGGCCAGCTACAAGAGATGTTAATCAGTACAAGCGAGATAGAAAATATTAGAACATTATTAATTTATTTTCATGAGTATATTTATTGATTATTTTTGGTAATTGTAAGCAATATATGTAATGAACCATCTTATCAGTGTGTTCCAATGTAATGAACCATCTTATCAGTGTGTTCCAATGTAACTAACCATCTTATCAGTGTGTTCCAATGTAATGAACCATCTTATCAGTGTGTTCCAATGTAATGAACCATCTTATCAGTGTGTTCCAATGTAATGAACTATCTTATCAGTGTGTTCCAATATAATGAACTATCTTATCAGTGTGTTCCAATGTAATGAACCATTTTATCAGTGTGTTCCAATGTAATAAACCATCTTATCAGTGTGTTCCAATGTAATGAACCATCTTATCAGTGTGTTCCAATGTAATGAACCATCTGATTGGTATGTTCCAATGTAATGAACCATCTTATCAGTATGTTCCAATGTAATGAACCATCTTATCAGTGTGTTCCAGTGTAATGAATTATCTTCTCAGTGTGTTCCAATGTAATGAACCATCTTATCAGTGTGTTCCAATGTAATGAACCATCTTATCAGTATGTTCCATTGTAATGAACCATGTTATCAGTGTTTTTCAATGTTATGAACCATCTTATCAGTGTGTTCCAGTGTAATGAATCATCTTATCAATGTGTTCCATATTAAGTATGGTAGATGGCATTTTGTAAGATAATTGGGCAATAATGGATATAAAAGAGACATTTATTCATATAATTTTGTTTATCATAAGGTTTTATATTTATTTCGATTATTGATTTATTATCTATTATATTTATTAATATTTTGTATAATTGATGTAATATGTATGATGACTTGTATTACTTATGTCCTATGACATAATAGAGTATCGTAAAGATTTCATTTCTTCTGTCCTATGACAGAATACAGTATAATAACAAAGATTTTATTACTTCTGTCCTATGACAGAATACAGTATAGTAACAAAGATTTTATTACTTCTGTCCTATGACAGAATACAGCATAATAACACAGATTTTTTACTTCTGTCCTATGACAGAATACAGTATAACAACAAAGATTTTATTACTTCTGTCCTATGACAGAATACAGTATAATAACACAGATTTTATTACTTCTGTCCTATAACAGAATACAGCATAATAACAAAGATTTTATTACGTCTGTCCTATGACAGAATACAGTATAATAAAGATTTTATTACTTCTGTCCTATAACAGAATACAGTATAATAAAGATTTTATTACTTCTGTCCTATGACAGAATACAGTATAATAACAAAGATTTTATTACTTCTGTCCTATGACAGAATACAGTATAATAACACAGATTTTATTACTTCTGTCCTATGACAGTATAATAACACAGATTTTATTACTTCTGTCCTATTACAGAATACAGTATAATAACAAAGATTTTATTACTTCTGTCCTATAACAGAATACAGTATAATAGCAAAGGTTTTATTTCTTCTGTCCTATGGCAGAATACAGTATAACACAGATTGTATAACTTCTGTCCTATGACAGAATACAGCATAATAATAAAGATTGTATTACTTCTGTCCTATGACAGAATACAGTATAACACAGATTTTATTACTTCTGTCCTATGACAGAAAAGAGTATCATAAAGATTTTATTACTTCTGTCCAATGACAGAATACAGTATAGTAACACAGATTTTATTACTTCTGTCCTATAACAGAATACAGTATAATACAGATTTTATTACTTCTGTCCTATGACAGAATACAGTATAGTAACACAGATTTTATTACTTCTGTCCTATGACAGAATACAGTATAATAACACAGATTTTATTACTTCTGTCCTATGACAGAATACAGTATAGTAACACAGATTGTATTACTTCTGTCCTATGACAGAATACATAACACAGATTTTATTACTTCTGTCCTACACATTTTGTGGTGCTGTCATCCCGGCATCCGTGTCCCAACCTTACTTTAAAGTTGTTGGGGTAAGTTTTTAGAAAGCTTGTAAGTCCAAAAGTATACACCTCACAACCTTCTAATTTTGTTAATACATTTATTAGAGGTCAAGGAGTGATGCTTTACCATAATCATGCAGAAAAAATGCGTTTTTTCGCATTTTGCCATTTTGTGGACTTGACTTTTTTCACACCAAAACCAAATTTAAAATTACAATTCATATAAATCAGAATACATAACTAAAACCATAATAAAATTACTAGAATTCTTTGGAGATGGTAAATATAGGTTTTGCCTGATGCCAAATCCAAGTGTTTCTTAGACAATAAAGTTGTTGAAAGGTGACCATTTTGTGTTTTAAAGTTCTCTAATTTCATATGAGGTTCCGGGGTCCCCTTGTTTTCAAATGATTAGAGACAAAGAGGAAGTAAAAGGAAAGTATAGAAAAAAATGTATTGACCAAATAAAGAATGATGGGTACAAAGATTTCTCTGAGATCTCTTGTTGTAAAACACATCTTTGGACTTTGAAAAATAAATGGTGCTAAAATGGTATTCACATCGGCTTTATTTCTATGATTTACAAAGGTGTTTTATAAAAGGAGGGGAGGGGGGTATGTAGGAACTGATTATGATATTATGCTTTTGATACAAGTTTATAGTTTAACGGCCATGCCTTTGAATAAGAGTTCTTCATACTGTCGAGAGTATTTCAATATATGCAAGGTCTGAAGATCAACTTTCCCGTTAGAGGCATTTCCTGACAACCGTCTCAACCAATGGCATTCTAGTCTTGCCGCCATGGTTGTCATGGGCAAATGCCCTCATCCTATCGAAGTAGAGATCTGTCAGTCGCTTTCTTTCTTCCTTTGGCCTCGTTCTCGACAACCCGTTGAAGACCACGTGGTAGAACCACGGCTTTATACCTGCCACAACCCTCTCGGCATACTCTGCCTTGGTAGCTTCGTCTAATAACAGATATAATATTCGTTATATGTGCACGCATACTTGGGGTTTTAATGAGTTATCATTATGTAATGTTTTTAAACTTGGAAGGGTATTGCTGTTGACTGATTTCACCAAAAGCTTTATTAGAAAATTTGTTTATTATATTAGAATAATCCACATTATATATAAGATCTTGTTATTCTCGTGATTGTTGTGTTTATCTGGAGACAAAAACACTTTATACAATCGTATATGACAGCTCCAAGAGCTCATCCAAACTTAATCACTTACTGCCATTTTAGTATCATTTAAATTGATTTTTTCAGAAGTGGGATTAGTGAAATATCAATTTCTAATAACTTCACACAATTTATTATTGACAAGTCCTGGTCATCTCATCCTTTCTTTTTAAAGATCATTAACATCTTTCCAAATTACGAATGTATTCGTTTTTCGTGTTAAGATAACTTTGTTTCCCAAGAAAGACTATAAAGAAGCTCGAGTGGTATACCTTTATCCACGATTTCGAACGTGTGATGCTCCAGCCAGTTGGTGAATGAGCGAACCGATAGCAGTTCTAGACCCATCTGCGTCAGCCTGTCCCCCTGTGTAAACGGGCGGCTGTGGTCTTCCTCAGTTCTGTATATGTCCACATCAAAGTTCGTGCCGAGGAATTCCTCCTATACCCGAATCAGACATTCATAAAATTAAACACTACTCACTAAACAAGCATGATAATTACAGGAACTAAATTATTACCCTAACATAAGTCTGGTGACTATGTTTTCTTCACTCGTCGTGTAATCACAGACTTTCTCATCTTCTAGAGTCGAGATAGAACTAAAGAAGATACGCGACTTTCTCATCTTCTGCTAAAGTATTGATAAAACTAAAGAAGATACGCGTATGTAAGCTATTAGAATTAGTTTTCTTTTGTTCAGCTTGTTTGGTTTATGACTTTCTCCTGTTAACGTTATCGGTTGTAATTGTGACGTCATACTACTGATTTCGATATCCAGAAGTGATGAAGTTATGGGAAGATGAAGTTTGAAGTATAATCAATCATTCATGTCAATATTTCTTGTTTCATATGTGTATGAAAAAAATGTTTGAAACCGCGTAGCAGAATATTACTTAAGTTTGCAAATAATTGTTTTCATACCCCTTTGAAACAAATAAAATATTGACTTCAATGCTTATGATTGATGAAACTGTATTTCAAATATAAAACACGTTCTATGTAAAATTTTACTTATTCAATAACACGCACGTGTAACGATGGCATAACAACACATACACACCTGTGTTACGATGTTATAACGACACACGCATCTGTAGGGATGTCATAACGACACAAACTTGTGTTACGATGTCATAACGACACACGCACGTGTAACGATGTCATAACGACATACACACTTGTGTTACGATGCCATAACGACACATACACACCTGTGTTACGATGTCATACCGTCACACAGGCACACGTGTAATGATGTCATAACTACACACATACACCTGTGTATCGATGTCATAACGACACAAATACACCTGTGTATCGATGTCATAACGACACACGCACGTGTGTCAATGTCATAACAGCACACATACACACCATGGTTACGATGTCATAACAGCACACATACACACGTGTGTTACAATGTTATAACGACACTTTAAAACCCATGTATCGATGTCATAACGACACATGTATTGATTTCAAAACGACACTTGCACAGTCGTGTCACGATGTCATAACGTCACATACACACCTGTTACGATGCAATAACGACACACACACTTGTGTTACGATGTCATAACGTCATACACATGTGATACGATGTCATAACGACACACGCACGTGTAACGATGTCATAACGACATACACACATACTTGTTACGATGTCATGATAACACATACACTTTTGTCACGACGTCATCACGACACCCACACCTGTATTACGATGTCATAACCACACACACAGACACTTGTGTTACGATGGCTTAAAGATAGACATACACATCTGTGTTATGATGTCATAAAGACGCTTATGTCACAATGTCATAACGACACATACACTTATGTCACGATGTTATAACGACACCCACTTCTGTATCACGATGTCATGGAAACACTTACTCACCTGTGTAATAAGACCATCATGAAGCATTGTACTTAGTAATTTCCCGAGTTGTGGCATTCCTCCCTTTATTGGAAAAAGGCCTTTACCGTCTTTGTCAACTCCACAGTTCAGTACCACTAAATAGCCACCTGTTAATTGGTTGACCGTAATAGTAAAATCAATAATACTTGGACACTATCATAACCCAAATACAATATCATCTTCAAGTTATAAACAAATCTCCAAAACCGTATAAGCTGTAATATATATAGCCGATAATACTTTACTGGTATGCCTTTACCTTAGCCCCAACTGTAGAATTACAGCAGATATATAATTCTCCGACTAAAGTTGCTTTTAAATGCTCTTATTCGACATCTTTTCAAACTGCTGTGCTTCTATGTTACCAGAAATTAAAGTATGGGATAGAGGGATATATCAAGTTTCTGGCTTCCCGATACCAGGTCTATTTCCCAATGCGAATCCGAAGGAAACATGAATGGTCATGGGAAATAAGTATAGTCAAGGCAAGTAAGTAAAGTAAGGATGGTCGAGGGAAAACAGAAACTCCGTATTGAAACTTTATTATACTGATACCAACACATCTTCACTAGCCAGGGCTTCATATTACGTTATACTCCACGAACCCTTGGCAGATATAGTCGTGTTTAAACCGTCACGCCCTGGGCATCCAATTAAATTGCATTCAGAGGTGCCATGTCGGCTATATCATGGCATTTTACCTAAATACAGAGACGTACAATCTTTGGGGAATCATTCACAGTGTTTGATCAATAGATAGAAGTTACTGATCACACATCTCATCAAAATGACACAAGCCTGCCTGCGTGTTTGTAAACATCACTCATCAAAATGACAAGCTTCATGTGTGTTTGTAAACATCACCGATGAAGTACATCGGTAACGCTCGTTTTGATTGGTGAAAATTTCATGTGTAAAGGCCAGAACTGACGGCTATATCTGCCAAGGGAAGATGATACAAACAGGAGATATTTTAACTCGAAAATATTTTGATACACAGGCAAGAAAGCGGTGTCCTTTTTATATTTGAAACATCCAGACTATGGTGACCTATATTTTATAAAGAATATTTCACAAGGCAAGCTGAAGTAATGTATTTAACGTTTATAAGTAGTCCAATTGTTTTGACCACCTCCACCTAAAGCAAAAACTGTCATCTGCACATAAAAGGTGCCCTCGGTAATATGCTCCGCCCGCCTTTCACGTCGCTTGTCAACTGACATCATGTTCGAATGCCAATTTCCTGATAGGCTGGGCTTTTTGAAATGACAATATTAAGTAGAATCAATTCTGTTATATGTTCAAACACTTTTCCCAACAGACAGCAGTCTGCTTACCAAAATAACCTTTGTAGCCTATGTACATCATTTAACTTAGAAGAATGTATTAGCTACAATATGGAAAACGGTTCCAATGTTTATGTTGCTTTTTTAGACAGCAGTAAGGCGTTAATACAGTATGGCACGCTGGTCTATTGTTCAAAATACATTAAATGGGACTCATAGGCAAAATGTTGGTTCTTCTAAAAGAAATGTATACAAATGTGAAAAGTCGTATTATTTTGTTTAACGGCTTAAAGTCAAAGAGTGTACAGATGGAAAGAGGGATTTTACAAGGTGGATCTTTGTCCGCAAAAATGTACTTGATTTTTATTACTGAATTATGGAATGAAATAGAAACTTGTGGTAAAGGATCTGTAATTATTTACTTAAAAGTAACTGTACCAACTGAAGCGGACGATATTTGCCTCGTAAGTATGGTCGACATATGTGAAAACTATAGTAAAATGTGGAGATTTATGTTCTCTTCTGCCAGAAGTAAAATTGTATTGTTTTCCAATTAACGCACTCTACTTCACGTGCAAGATATATGTTTATACAAATGTGTTTTACCAGCAGTTGAGGAAAATAAACATGTAGGGATATTATTAAATTGTAAAAGAAATTCGTTTGAAAGAACTACTGGAGCATGTTGTAAATTAAAAACTGGTATTATATCTCTTATTATGTCTGGTGTTCATCCTAGTGCCCTCAACCCTCTCACAGTAGCTAAGTTAGTACTACTTTATTTGGGTACGAGCTTTGGTTACTTTCCAAAACTTAACTTATAATTTTAGAACGAGCACAACATTTCATAGTGCATAGGATTGGAAAAAATGCACCATAACAGACATGTGTGTACCATTGCATAGCTGGACAAGCATTGAATCATATATTGATATCAAGAAATTATATTTCTAGCACAAATTTATGATATGAATAGTAGTATGCTTGTACATAGAATATTTCTTACTAAATTTGTATGCTTCATTTTGATAGTGGAAAGCAAGAGGGTTTTATACCCGATATTATACGTATCTTGAGGAAATATTCCTTGTATGACATTTTTGTTAATTATATAAAACTTGGGTCCTTTCCAGGAAAGTTATAATGGAAAAAAACTTGTTTATAAAAATATCTTTAGGACAGAAGAAAATGCATGGTTAGAACATGTCCAAAGATAACGATTTTTTCAGATTTAAATCAATTCATAATGAGTTTGAATCACATCATCTATTTATTCATTTTATTTTTAGAGTATGCGTAATATACAGTGATACCATAATACATGTACTTCCTCACCGTGACAAAACTGAATATGTCAGAGGCGAACTGTGGTGTTCTTTGATCAGAAACATGGGTAATTTTCTTGACATATCTACATGATTAATCAGACTTTGATTTAACTATTCAATTGTTGGAAAGTACATTTAATGATGAATTATCAAATGAAGATATTGAATATTTCAGACTCACAAATTTAAGATTTTGTATCAAATGTTTAAAATATATGAACCACTTAATTAAAAATAATTATATGTATATGATCCTCGTTTGAATGTTGTTTATACTGTAAATACTCTATTTATGTAATCTTCATTATTGGAGGAAATAAGGTGAATAATAATAGAGTAAAATAAGTAGAGGTATATTAATTGTTACTGATTTGTATAAGGATTTTCTTACTGTGACGTCATAAGGCTATGACGTAGAGACCTTTATTATAGATATTGCTTTTAAATTGTGTTAGCTGTTCTCCAACATTTTAAAAAAATTACATAATATGTAATATATATTATGCATATTGTAATCCTAAATGCTGTTGCATGTGGATTAAAAAAAACATATATACATGTATTGATGATTATCCGTACCTGGGCTGAGTTCTTTTCCTCTCATGCACACAAATTGTTCCCAATCCCGAGCAGACTGTTCTTTTACTACCGCCTTTTCCTTCTCAGTACCGTCACATGATAAGACTCCACCCTCTATCCGACAAGGTCTGAGGCATACAAATTACGTATTATTGCTCATAATGCTTCAATATTTTACCCGGTGTAACCACCGCGATGCTAGCCAGGATAGTATCCCGCGCGGTAAACAGTGTCATTAAAGGAAAGCACCCGCACGGTATACCGTGACATTACAGGATAGTACCCGCGCGGTATACCGTGACATAACAGGATAGTACCCGCGCGGTTTACGGTGACATTACATGATAGTACCCGCGCGCTATACCGTGACATTACAGGATAGTACCCGCGCGCTATACCGTGACATTACAGGATAGCACCCGCGCGGTATAGCATGACATTACAGGATAGTACCCGCGTGGTATACCGTGACATTACAGGATAGTACCCGCGCGGTAAACCTTGACATTACAGGATAGTTCGTGCGCGATATACCGTAACATTACAGGATAGTACCCGCGCGGTAAACCTTGACATTACAGGATAGTTCCCGCGCGGTATACCGTAACATTACAGGATAGTACCCGCCTCGGTTATCCGTGACATTACAGGAAAGTACCCGCGCGATATACCGTGACATTACAGGATAGTACCCGCGCGGTTTACGGTGACATTACATGATAGTACCCGCGCGCTATACCGTGACATTACAGGATAGGTCCCGCGCGGTATAGCATGACATTACAGGATAGTACCCGCGTGGTATACCGTGACATTACAGGATAGTACCCGCGCGGTAAACCTTGACATTACAGGATAGTTCGTGCGCGGTATACCGTAACATTACAGGATAGTACCCGCGCGGTAAACCTTGACATTACAGGATAGTTCCCGCGCGGTATACCGTAACATTACAGGATAGTACCAGCCTCGGTTATCCGTGACATTACAGGAAAGTACCCGCGCGATATACCGTGACATTACAGGATAGTACCCGCGCGATATACCATGACGTGACATTACAGGATAGTACCCGCGTGATATACCATGGCATTTTGATATAATAAGAGGTTTAATCATCTGTCAGATTATTTGTTTTTTTTTGCATCTGTTTATACATGCAATTAATGCAAACTATATTTCTCCGTGTTTTACCTTCTGGACAAGTTATGCACTGCTATAGATGAGAATGCTATGTCCACGGAGTTGTTTGGGAGGCATTGCTCATACATTGACCTCCCAACAGCAGCCTGGAATACATTAGATGACAGCTTGAGCATACCTTGTCCTTCGTCTTCCGTACCTGATACAAACGTTAGTGAATTAATATCGTAATTTGATCATGCTTTGGTAATGCCATCATATACATACACTGCTCAAGGTCAGATACAGGATTTTCAGTTAGGGGGGAGGGGGTGCCAAATTACGAGTGGTCCGGAGGTACTCCCCAGGGAAAATTTTAGCAGGTGATTGCAGAATCCTGCATTCTAGTGTATTTCACTATAGATTCATGCAATTTGAGGGGGCGTGCCCCCCCCCCCCCGCCCATGCCCCCCTCAAATCCGCCAGGGCTGCTTGTCTAAAATGATACAGCTCGAGGCCATCTTGCCGTTGTGTGCCCGGTCGTTAACTTCATGTTTATGTAAGCTGACACATCTTTTGTCCGGCGTCGTCCGTCGTGCAGTCGTCCGTCGTCCGTCGTGCGTCGAAAACAATTTACATTTTCAACTTCATCTCAGTTACAAACAGGCCCAGAGACCGGATACTAGGTCTGTAGCATGCTGGGATGAAGGGATATAATGATTGTTCAAATAGATTACCTTGACCTTCATTCAAGGTCGCATAGGTCAAATATGCTTGAATATTTAAACAACTTCTTCTTGATAACCAAAGGCCCAGAGACCCAATTTTAGGTTTGTAGCATGTTGGTGTGAGGGGCTATCAAGTGTGTTCAAATGGATGACCTTTACCTTAATTCAAGGTCACATGGGTCAAATATGCTGAAATGTTTAAACAACTTTTTCTTGATAACCAAGATGACCAGGACCTGATATTTGATTTGTAGAATTCTTGGGTAAAGGGCTATAAAGATTGTTCAAATGATAGACATTGACCTTCATTCAATGTCACAGGGGTCAAATATGCTAAAATCTTTAAACAACTTCTTGATAACCAAGAGGCCAAGAAAGCAGATATTTGGTTTGTAGCATTCATGGGTAAAGGGCTATAATGATTGTTGAAATGAATGACCATAACCTTCATTCAAGGTCCACAGGGTTCAAATATGCTAAAATATATAAAAACTCAGATGACCGTTAAAATCTTGTTAAAATAATAATATAATTCACATAAGCATAATCATAAATATAAGTACTTTACAATCTTATTTAATTCGCCCGTCGGCATCAAAATAATAATCGAGCGTGTTACATAAACTCGTGGTTATATTTCTACACATCATCATAACGATTAACCCTTGGTTACCTTGAATAACCCGATACAGCAAGGTAAAGTCATTGTTGGTCTGGTCCTCATGATATATCATGACAGGCTTAGCCACCCCAGACAGCTCTTGTGTTGTGGCTGAGGAAGATTAATATCAATTATTACTCCATCCGTTATGTACCTGGTATTACAGGACGGACAGAGAACAATGGATTATTGTCACACTGCAGTAACTTGATAGTAGAACGGCAAAGAACAATGGGTTATTGTCACACTGAAGTAACTAGATATTAGGACGGCAAAGAACAATGGATTATTGTCACACTGAAGTAACTGGATTGTAGGACGGACAGAGAACAATGGATTATTGTCACACTGAAGTAACTGGATATTAGGACGGACAGAGAACAATGGATTATTGTCACACTGAAGTAACTGGATATTAGGACGGACAGAGAACAATGGGTTATTGTTACACTGAAGTAACTGGATAGTAGGACGGACAGAGAACAATGGACTATTGCCACACTGAAGTAACTTGATAGTATGTTTATAGCAAACGTGGTAGCAACATTACAATAGTATCATTGTTTGTATCTTTCGTAACATACAAGGACATACCGATAACATTGTTGAGTAGCTGTAGGGACGTACGCCCGTCTGCTGTTCCGAAATCCGCTACCGTAATGGGTACATGCGCACTCTGCCGTTTGCATATCCGCTCTATAATATGGAATATATTTAAATATGTATCATGGCAAACCGGTGGGACTTGCTGTTGACATGTTATTTGTTAAGCTGTTTAAACAATTTCAAGAAAACATGCGAAAAATGCATATTTCAGGGGACATAATTAGCTCATTTGTATCTCACATATTACACAAAATGGTCATGTCGCTTTGATCACGAGAGTCTAAAAACAAATCAGGATCATTGGTTTGACCAGATTTGACTTTTTGATATGTATAAACACTGTTTTTCTATTGACATTGAAATGCAAATGGCAGTTATGAATGATATCACACAAATACGGCATATAAGGAGGTATTTCAAACATCAAAAATGCTCTTATTAGACACTATGAAGATCTCTAGACATAGCAAGAAGACTGCTTTTAGAAGAAAAAGTCCCAAACTCACTAGTTTAACAATTTTTCTAAAAAGGTCTCTCTTACTATGATCAGATGTCCTAAAAGTATGATATAGGAGCATTTTTAATGACTGAAATGCCCCCCTTTATGTCATATTTGTAATATCATTTACAGCCACCATTTGCATTTTAAATAAGTGTTTATACATACATAAAGTCAAATCCGGTCAAACGAATGCTCCTACCCTTGTGCTATAGACACTTGGGAGCATAACAGCCTGGCTATATACCGGGTCTGATTATTTGTGTGACATAGAATTAATCCATGCTACATCGTACCACAAAGTAACTCTGTAGAAAAAAAATTCATCTACAGGAAACTGTTTGTGATTTTAAGAAACTACATGTTCAAACAAACATTTCGGTGTATTACATAAATATTTATGTGCATATATTTCGATATTTATTCGTGTTTGAAATTCAACATCATCCAGATGACCTATAAAGATTACCTATATAGGTGACCTATATAGATGACCTATATAGATTACCTATATAGATTACCTATATAGATTACCTATATAGATTACCTAAATACATGACCCTTAAAGTTGTTGAGTAGGCAAACATCTGAGGAAATGATATCTAATGTACATATTTTTTGTGTCTAGTTTTAGTCGTATTGTGTTAAACATAATCAAATTTCTTTGGCATTTACGGTAGCTGGCAGGGGGTGTAAGTGGCGAGCATTTCATTATATATCCGCCATTTAAACGTATTTTTCTCTTCACTTCTGACCAGTGGACACAACATATAAGATCATATTAGTATGTTTGTATACTAATACTAATATGTTTGTATATCTGAAGCCGTATGTACTAGTTCTAACTTAGAGAATGTTTAATATGTTTGTATATCTGAAGCCGTATGTACTAGTTTTAACTTGTGGAATGTCTGTGGAAGTTAAAAGTTTAAAGCCAACATCCACGCCCGATTTATATTATAACCACCAGCATTAAAACTTCGCGTTTATATTTTTTAAAGATATTTCTTGTTGGCTATGTTTTCCCTAGAGTTGTGTTTAATTTATGTTTTACCAGTGTATTAGGTGTTTATTTTCTTGTACCAGTGCAGATGTTAAGTTTGTTGATAATTGTGACAGGGTGTTGCCGTCGGCATAAAGTTTACAGTGTTGAATTGCGAAGATGTCATTTATGAATATGTTGAACAGAAGTTGTCAAAGAATTGAGCCTTGGGTTACACTTTTGTGATATTACTCCAGCTACTGGGGGAGCCTTGAATCTTAGTTCGTTATGTCAGGTAGGAGAGATAATGTCCTATTAATTTGACCGAAAGTTCCAATACACCAGAAACTGATAATTTCTCAAGAAGAATATCATGAGGTAAACACGCATATATAAGAATAGTCATTGAATTGGTATCCATATCCTTTCTTAATAGCACCTAAAAGATTGTCGAAAATGAGAAAATAGAATTCATTGAATCGATCGAAAAATGTTCGCATACAAGTTTTGGATATGGATGTTAATTATGCTAATTAGTCTGTAGCTACTTTTGTTTTTTGAGTTGGATAAAGACATATTCAATTAATTACAATACTAACAAAAAAGTAGCAATTGTCATTAAATAGAACAAAATGATTTTGGAGATTCTCTTTCTGATTAATTATTTATAGTTGATAACGGCTCTCCATTTTATCCTCAATATACATATGTAATTCCTTTTGACCTTAGCCATGTTATTCTCAAGCGTTGTATTACAAAACGTTTAACTCTCGGTGGTGCCTTATCGTTCACAATCAAGGTAAAATAATCTAAGTGAGAATGTGGGCAGTGAGGTAAAGTAGTGGAAATAGTGTAAAAGTTAATGTTCTGATAGAGGAAACTTATCTGTTTTCAACTTTAAATCTATTCTATTAGTCCTACTTAGGGAGAGGCACCATACAGATATCAGCCTGCTGCCCTACACCCATTATGTTTTATCAATAAAATCTTTGTGAAAATGAAACAATAAAATGTGCTTTTTAAACATTCATCTCCAAACATTTTTTCCGAAGAAACTGTCCTAATTGCAGTCTCAGAAATTCTACAGTTTGGTATATGAAGTTTTTTTTATTTATTTCATTTACCGACGCAATCAAGGATTGTTGCCTGACTGAGGTACAAAGAGTAGCCGTTAGCTGCATACATGCCACTTCCAAATTTGTCATCATAACTGTCCACCATAGTCGAATATTGCCTCACGTCAGAACAGCCTACCATTGCTAAATATCGTCTCACGTCGTTGTTTTGGTGTCTGGAAAATAAAATGCAAATATTGTGCCGAGATGTCGGATGATTGAACTTTAAGCAATCTCTAAGACTTTTGTGTAAATCTATAAATCATTGAGCGATTCACATTCAGACCTATTGTGATATATCCTTTTTTCACGGGTAAACGATAGGAGGGGCAAACAATAGGGGAGAGGGAAAAATAAAAAAAATACGAAACAGTTAACGATCATGGTCTTCACAATGATATTGTGTAACCTGTTCGAGGGACAAATTTACGGCATGAAATTTTACATCATTGTCGTGGAATAATACGCAAAATACATATTTCGGATTGAGAAACAATACCGACGTAGAAAAAAAAAAAAAAGGAGTTCAAGAATAATAAACGTCTTCTGCTTCATCGACGACACGCGCTATACAAATCTAGGTCATGGCGACACCCGCCAAACAAATCTAGGTCACGACGACACCTGCTATACAAATCTAGGTCATGGCGACACCCGCTATACAAATCTAGGTCATGACGACACCCGCCATACACGTCTAGGTCACTACGACACCCGCTATACAAATCTAGATCACGACTACACCCGCTATACAAATCTAAGTTGAATCATGGTTAAGTAGTTCTTTAAATGAGAGTTATGGTGGTGACACCGGAAACACTAGGCTCTGCAAGAATCAATTTTCGTTTGACTTCATGTGGCATGTACAAAAAAGAATACTTCCCAATAAAATCATGATGTCGACCATTTTCCCCATGGTCTTCATCAATTTTCATCTCGCGAAACTTGTCCTGGTTTTTTTCTAAAAGTAGTCGACATTTGTCACAGAAATCTTGATACTGGGAACAAGTAATTCGATACTGAATCAACTTGGGTATAAACCGCTGTTACTATTATACGTGTTATCATCTGTATATGGTGCAGTGTAAAGCATATCTGAGGTCAATGAACTGATTCGCATATCTTATGTTGATAAAGACCATCAAACGTCACAAGTCAGGGATAAGCTTTTTCTGCTACATCGTTCAGACCGACATGCAAATCTAGTTCTCATTTGGATAAAGTGAGGTTAACTGGCAACCTTCAAATTATCTGAAAATTCGAGTTGACAAGTCCCCATGTTTTGTATGATGTAGTTCAATTTTCTTGATTAAAAGTCCAACCACTCAAAAACACTGTAATTTTCGTGTTTCATTTAAATGGCGGTTGTGAATTTTATAACACATTTTTGACATCTAGGGAGGCATTTCAATCTTCAAAAACGATCTTATCAGACACAATAAAGAACTATGATCTTTGCAAGTAGCCAGACTTTAGGAAAAATAGTTAAACTGCAGAGTGTGAGGTAAAATATCCAAAATTCTTAAAATAGCCACAAACTTCACTATTTGACTATTTGTCTCTAAAACATTCCTTTAGCAGTGCCCAGATGTGTTCATAATATCTAATATGGGCATTTTTAGTAATTGAAATGCCCTCCTTTCTTCCATAACTGTGCAATATAATTCACAGCCGCCATTTGCGTTTCAAGTTCAAAAGAGAATCAACGTTTATGATCTGATCAAGTAAAATCTGGTCAAACAAACGATCGCACTACCTGCTATAGACCCCTGTGACCATAACGGCATGGTCATTTTGTGCAATATGACTGATCCACATGAGCTTTATTTGTTCTCATGAAACATGCTTTTTATGTCTGTTTTGCCGAAATTAACAGGTAGCTTAACAAATTTAATGTCAAAATCAATACCTATGGATAGCCATGATACATATTAACAATTCAAGTCAAGTTACTTCTGTTTGATTGGAACAGAATAGTTATTTTTAATCTGGATAAATATCACTTGATTAACTGTTTACATGAACCTCAAAATGACCTCATGTATTTTAGTTATAAGCCCCACTGCACTTAATTGATAGCCGAACTTCCAATCTCTGAGTTATCCGAACATTCGAGTTAATATGCGCTCATGTTTGGTATAAAATTTGACATTACGTTCGCAAAACTGAGTGACAACCTGTGCGACCCTTTAACACCACCATATATCTAATCGTGAGACTTGAGATATAAACAGATACAGAACAAAACAGGACCAAGTCTACTCACAGATACAAAATGTAAACATTTTAAACACATAAACGGTCTTAAGAAATCACAGCGTTGGACCGTAAAACAGTAGAATGTTACGAGTACGCGGCAGACACTGAGATTTCAATCATTTAACTGTAAACAACTTAAGCACACTACATCTCATTTAACTGTACACTACCTAACCACCGTACATCTCATTTAACCTTTACACCACCTAGGGAACAACCAACCAATTGAAAAAATATATTTTTGAAACAGCCCCTGTGTATAGAACGTTGAGCCAAGGATAAAATGTCTGGCAGCCACTGATTGGCCAGTATGTTATGAAGTGAGAAAATAGATATGTAGCCTGATAGGTAACTATCAATAAGAAATGTTGATATAAATTTCTTAAGTCCGATTGTTTTTTTTCCCAAAAGTTCACGTAATAATAGTAAACAGGTAAACATTTAAGATTTTTGAGAATTTTTACTGCGAAATTCACCTATTTTCAAAATGGCTACCCTGGAGAAAATTTGAGCTGAAGGACCCAACTTTTTTTTTTGATTAGGTGTTATATCAGACCCTAAACTTTTGTTATAAACCATAATCGTCATATTTAATTCAAGAATTTGAATGAAATAATCCAAAACGTTAACACTAAGGTCTATGGGAAAACAATTGGTTGGTTGGTCTCTACATATAGCTACCGCATATGACATTTTGTGTCATCTAGCGTCCCTGGAAACCAGATGATGGGACCGACTAGCACATTTTCGGACGGGATTCTCATCTTGGAGGCATTGTAGCAGAATTTAGAGAGAAATTGAGATTCAGGGGGGATTGATGATGAAAATATGACACATGTAGTGTTACAAGGAGGACCATAGACCGGACAGATACGGACATACATTCTATATTTCAATTGTAGCGGTATATATCGTGGCTCGGGGTACGGTGGTATGCTGGTTGTACTGCTGGCACTACCCCGGTTCAATGTGTGGGTGTGTGTCTGGTTGCTCTGTTGTCACTACCCCGATTCGGTATTCGGTGATATGTTTGGTTGTTCTGTTGTCACTACCCCAGTTCAGTGTTTGGTGATATATCTGGTTATTTTTTGTTGTCACTTGCCCGGTTCCGTGTTCTGTGTCTGTGTTTCGACTCTTTTATCTAAATAATGGCTCCACTCCTAATTTTTTTCTCGTTCGGCCTTTTTTTTCTTCATTTTTTACAAAAAGACCAGAAATTAGGGTGTGGAGGAGATAACATTGAGTTATCTCCCCCTGATCTTTATTCTATATCTTATTTGTTTATATTTCTGAGTAGCACGATTTCTATACTTGGCTATTAACCAAAAGCCATCACTTTAAATTCAAAGCTTATCAAGATATTAAAATTTACATTTCAAAATTAACTCAATTTTAATGTGGTTTTCTCTTAAGAATTTCATATCCGGTACCAGTAGAAGAATCAACCTACCAGCCTAAGACTTGCAGTCAGGCACTGCATATTTTGATAGCATATCCTATGGTTCTATCCTGTTCCAGAAAAGTTATCTTTGAAAAATGTGAAAGATGCTATAGGGAACAACCAACCAATTGAAAAAATATATTTTTGAAACAGCCCCTGTGTATAGAACGTTGAGCCAAGGATAAAATGTCTGGCAGCCACTGATTGGCCAGTATGTTATGAAGTGAGAAAATAGATATGTAGCCTGATAGGTAACTATCAATAAGAAATGTTGATATAAATTTCTTAAGTCCGATTGGTTTTTTTCCCAAAAGTTCACGTAATAATAGTAAACAGGTAAACATTTAAGATTTTTGAGAATTTTTACTGCGAAATTCACCTATTTTCAAAATGGCTACCCTGGAGAAAATTTGAGCTGAAGGACCCAACTTTTTTTTTTGATTAGGTGTTATATCAGACCCTAAACTTTTGTTATAAACCATAATCGTCATATTTAATTCAAGAATTTGAATGAAATAATCCAAAACGTTAACACTAAGGTCTATGGGAAAACAATTGGTTGGTTGGTCTCCCTAACCATCCTACATCTCATTTAACTGTACACCACCTAACCACACTACATCTCATTTAACTGTACACCACCTAACCATCCTACATCTCATTAAACTGTACACCACCTAACCACCCTACATCCCATTTAACTGTACACCCCCTAACCACCCTACATCTCATTTAACTGTACACCACCTAACCACCGTACATCTCATTTAACTGTGCACCACCTAACCACCCTACATATCATTTAATTGTAAATTCATGACTGAAGACTGGTTATTGCACTCTGAAACACTTAAGTAACAAATAATATACTCATATATAGGATACCTTCTTAAAATATATCAGATAGTTTCAATATTTGATGAACATAGCATTTAACACAATATCAGATTGAAAGTTCATGAAAGGCTTGATATGTTTTCGGGGTATTTTATAAGATATCTAAGACGTTCATGAGAAGATAGCTCCTAGGTAAAAATTCAATGTGTGCTGCCTACTCATAACATTCACCTGTTTGACGTGCCAACACTGTGATCATGTAAGCGTGATATACTACTGTTGTTTTAAACTTTGTATCAGTACACATTGTCCTGTATAGTCAAATGTAGACCTAAGTATCGTAATGTTAGCTATTCAAGGGGTCACATAGGCTGTCGGTTAGTATCCCGAACTTTATGTCAAACCTCATACCAAACATAGGGGTATCTTAACTTTAATATTCAGATGACTCAAAGATTTAAAGACTATAAATTTACATATGAGGATATGGTAATAATCGTTAATGTCGCTTAAATATAATAAAATCCTATCTGTGCAAAACTTACCTGTGATATAAGGCGTCTCGGCCCCATCTTGGACAGAACTTGTATATTTTCCGACCGCTTTGGATGAGCGTTGCACATACCTTCATCTTTAAGCATTCAATTAACTAGCTTACTGCGTCACTTTACCTATATCAGTATATACCTCGTGACTCTTGTATTTTTCCCAGCATGCCCAGGTAGAGTTGTGTACTTTAAGCTACACAATCACATATTTGTAAGAACAATCCGACTGAGACAAGTACGAAATCGAGCTCAGAAATAGTTAAAATTATAATTACAACATTTATCGAGATGCTACATTATACATGAACAACTGTGAATAGTTACACTCTAGCATAAAATCGTGGTTCGTCGTGAGTTTTTGCTCTTATTAAATCAGCAAAACAGCCCAATGTTTATCTTTATTGTCAGAAAGACTCCCTGATGACATCCGTTTTAAGCAATTTGCTGTTTACGCTTAAAGCCTTATAATATTTACACAGGAAATTATTTTGTTTACGTTTCGGATTGCTCCAGCCGAAAATTGCACGGATTGGTCCAAAATAATAACCTGAATGGAACTTCCTTCTTTGTTCAGAATATGAGTGGACATATTGAAATGAATATAATGTCAAATTATAACAGTTGAGTTAGGAGTCGCCCATTAATCTGTACGTTTATAGTTGGGGTACACAATCTCGCACACTGTCGGTATTTTTTAGATAGTTTTCTATTACAGTCATTTCAAATCAAGGAGGATTCCTTTCCATTCTTAGTTGTACAAATTTTAAATGTTTAGTAGCATAAAAGTGTGTAAACGGATGTTCGCAATCGTATCTCTGCTCAGGGGAGCTGTTGTTAATTTGTGTTTATGTACGTCTTGGTTTGAAGACGGTCGAGAGCGTAATTTCGTACAACCATCTAACTTCCTTATAGGGAACAACCAACCAATTGAAAAAATAGATTTTTGAAACATCCTCTATGTATAGAATGTTGACCCAAGGATAAAATGACTGGTAGCCACTGATTTGCCAGTATGTTTTGAAGTAAGAAAATAGATATGTAGCCTGATAGGTAACTATCCGTAAGAAATGTTGATATAAATTCGTAAGTCCGATTTAATTTTTTTCCAAAAGTTCAGGTAATAATAATTAACAGGTAAACATTTCAGATTTTTGAGAATTTTTACTGCGAAATTCACCCTTTTTCAAAATTTCTACCTTGGAGAAAATTTGAGCTGAAGGACCAAACTTTTGTTTTTGGATTAGGTGTTATATGAGACCCTAAACGTTTGTTATAAACCTTAATTGTCATATTGAATTCAAGAATTTCAATGAAATACTCCAAAACGTTAACACTAAAGTCTATGGAAAAACAATTGGTTGGTTGGTCGCTATATTTATCGGTTAGAATATTTCCCAACATTTTGTAGACAAACACTATCCTAAAATATTGTTATGCCCGATCCCACGCTTGACGGACGTAAGTCTGGCATTATTGTCCGTATAAACAAAAATGCTCAGCCCTCGGCCTCTTGTTATCAGGGGGTGTTTCTAGCAATAAAAATAAACGCCAAGTTGCTTTTGTCATTTGATATGAGTGAAAACTCTTGACAAAGCGCGCTTCGATTTCCAAGTTTTACAGCTTGCCCAACTTTGCGAAGGATTAACAGTTGTTTATGAAAGACCTGATCAATGATGTTGTATAATGTTTTATCTATTCCTGAGTTTGACTTTGTGTTTGTCTCAGTCTGATTGTTCCTAAAAATAAGTGATCTTAAAATGCACTACTAACTTCTAACAGCATGATAGCCCGCCATCTTGAAAATACCATTCCCTAACAAGTACACGACAATGATTTCAAGAAAACCATTATGCTCTGCATCAATACGTCGGCAAACAATTTTTTCATGCTTACCTACTTACTAAAACAAAAACATTAAATTAAGTGAAATACAACTTCATTGCAAATTATATTCTTTATTCTGGCCTCTATGTAAAAAAAAAATAATCCAGGCCTCTTGTTATGAATGACCGTCTGATTTATTGTCAGTTTTAACAATTCAAGGGAAGCAAATCCCATATTAACAAGTTCTTGGATTATCAGGCACGGTACCAATGTATAGGCGTAGGCCATATCTATCAATGCTATTTACGTGGTAGGGTGAAATTTGAAATTTCAATTATTCCTAGATGTTTTAAGGGATGTAGTAATAAATCTATAATATTGTATTTATTTACTCGATTTGTAATCTAACTGCTGATTGAAGTTATTATCAGTTATTATAGTGTACAGTGTGAATGGTATTCACCTGTTTGTAGTATGGTCCTATCAGGTATATAAGAAATGATTGGATACCATCTAGAGCGGGATGTAGGCTTTTTTTTTTTTTTTTTTTTAAATATTTAGTCAGTATAGCTTAGGCCAGCTACCGGAGATGTTAATCTGAACAAGCGAGATAGAAGATATTAGAGCATTATCAATTTATTTTCATGAGTATATTTATTGATTATTTTTAAATTTTAAATCATACATATGGAATCAAGGTGTTTAAGGTTTGTGCTCTTCCTAACGGTAATTATTAGTATATGTTACGAGATAAGTGAATGTTTCAGTCTTGGAATATGAGGTTAGACAGACAGATTAATTTCATGCAATTAACTTGTAATGGAAGTGGATTTTGAGTTTTTTCCTTCTTTTCGTTTTCCTTTCAAAGTACATTATCAAATCTACAAGAACAATGTAGATTCCATTTGTTCCGTAATCGCGGATTAATAAAACAGGAAAGTGGCCATTTTGAATTTTATATCTATATTTCTTATAAAGTATTAAATCAACCTATCTCAAAGCTCACATGTAGATCTCCTCTTAACCCTAAATGTGCATAGTCGGTTCGCGTCCCAATGTAATGAACAATCTTATCAGTATGTTCCAATGTAATGAACCATCTTATCAGTGTGTTCCAATGTAATGAACTATCTTAACAGTGTGTTCCAATGTAATGAACCATCTTAACAGTGTGTTCCAATGTAATGAACCATCTTATCAGTGTGTTCCAATGTAATGAACTATCTTATCAGTGTGTTCCAATGTAATGAACTATCTTATCAGTGTGTTCCAATGTAATGAACTATCTTATCAGTGTGTTCCAATGTAATGAACCATCTTATCAGTGTGTTCCAATGTAATGAACTATCTGACCAGTGTGTTCCAATTTAATTAACCATCTTATCAGTATGTTCCAAGGTAATGAACTATCTTATCTGTGTGTTCCAATGTAATGAACTATCTGACCAGTGTGTTCCAATTTAATTAACCATCTTATCAGTATGTTCCAATGTAATGAACTATCTTATCAGTGTGTTCCAGTGTAATGAACCATCTTATCAGTGTGTTCCAATGTAATGAACAATCTTATCAGTATGTTCCAATGTAATGAACCATCTTATCAGTATGTTCCAATGTAATGAACCATCTTATCAGTGTGTTCGAATGTAATGAACTATCTGACCAGTGTGTTCCAATGTAATTAACCATCTTATCAGTGTGTTCCAGTGTAATGAACTATCTTATCAGTATGTTCCAATGTAATGAACCATCTTCTCGTTATGTTCCAATGTTATGAACCATCTTATCAGTGTGTTCCAGTGTAATGAACCATCTTATCTGTGTGTTCCATATTAAGTATGGTAGATGGTATCTAACCATTTTGTAAGATTATTGATTTGGCAATCATGGTTTTCCTGAAATTATTTCAAACTCAATCTCAAATTGCACCTTTAGGATTCTGCTCTAACTTACCTGAGATTGTCCTGACCCATAGGCCCCTTGTTTATTTCTGTGATCCTATAGATATTATTTCAGTGTTTTCATTTATCAATCAACAGTGACGTGGAGCCTATGTTTCTGGATAACAGTTCATTTGTGGAAAACACTGACTTTGCTGTCAAAAGGTTACGCCCTTTTGCCATTTTGCACAATGATGGTTTTCCTGAAAAACACCTTTCACCAGAAATAGCTGATTCCGATATTTCAATTGATTCATTTTGTCATGATCGCTTGGACCGAAGAATAGGCCCTGGAGGTGGAGTTTTAATTGATCATAAAAAATACAATTGATACTAAAAGAAGATTAGATTTAGAATACGAAGGTATTGAACTCTTATGGTTAGAGGTTCATATTGAATCACATACATTTTTACTAGGTTGTATTTACAGACCTGAAATGCCAGTTCGTTACTGGGAAACACTTGATTTTATTATAGAAAGAGCTGTAGATACTGATCTTGACATTATTATAACTGGTGATATAAATATGGATATGTTGAACTTACAACCTCAAAGTCATCTTGGTAGGCTTATGATAAAATACAACCTTCTCAATTATGTCAATGAACCTACACGTGTTACATCTACCACTTCAACCTCATTAGATGGTATTCTTTGTAACTATACTAACCTTGTTGAAAATGTAGCTGTATCTCCTCCAAAATGTAGTGATCACTGTCAAATACATTTTAGTATGTCATATTCTATTTTTAAGCAAAAAATATATAAAGAAATACACTCTTATATCAGGATGCAAATTATTATCTAATGAATAGGAATATAGATGAAACTGATTGGATTTCTATTGCTGAATCTCATAATACTAATGAATTTAACGAATACTTATGTAACATTATCAATCAACAAATCTTAGAATGTATTCCTTTTAAAAATATTACAGTTAGACCAAACGATAAAAAATGGATGTCATCTGAAATCAAATTACTTATGAGACGAAGGGATAGAGCACATAGGAAAGCGAAATTGAGTAATTTACCGGCTCATTGGGAAAACTACAGGCAGCTTAGGAATGAAGCTATATCAAAAATAAGGCAAGCTAAAAATATATATATTGAAAATGTACAGAAGTCACTCTCTGATAAAAATATGTCTTCTAGCAAATGGTGGAAAATAGCTAAGGATATCCTAAACATAAATAATAAAGCAAACTCTATTCCTCCACTAAAGCATGAAGACTCTTGTATTCAACATCCCTTTGATAAAGCTGAATGTATAAATGAATATTTTACCTCTATAGCTACTTCTTCTGACAATATGGTCCCAACTCCTGAGATTATAAATGAACCACCTTATTCAATAGAAAACATATTAATTACAGAGCAAGACATCAGAGATCAAATCTTTCTTTTAAATGGGAAAAAACCAGCAGGACCTGATGGCATAGTACCTAAAATAATAAAAAAAAAAAAAAAAAAATGGAATCTTCTCTCACTCTCCCACTGACTTTACTTTTTAATAAAACAATTCAAAGTGGAGTTATCCCCCTTTCTTGGAAAACTGCTAATATAAGTGCTATTTACAAAGGGAAAGGCCTCATTTTTAAATATGTTTTCAATTACCTTTTAGATAATAATATTATTTCCAAACATCAGTCAGGCTTCATGTTGAATGATTCTACGGTCAATCAGCTTTTATCAATTGATCATAATATAGTTCAATGCCTTGATCAATGTAAAGATTTACGATTTGTATTTTGTGATATAAGCAAGGCGTTTGACAGAATTTGGCATATAGGTATTTTACATATGTTTCAACATTTAGAGCTATAAAAGCAGGAGTACCACAGGGCTCAGTTCTCGGTCCAATGATGTTTTTACTATATGTAAATGACATAGTTGATTGTGTAACCAATTTTATCAAATTATATGCTGATGATACATCTTTGTATAAAGTAAATAATGATAATACTGTTGAATTGGCACAAAACTTAAATGGAGACTTGAATAATATTGAGAAATGGGCTAAAAAAATGGGATTTAAAATTCAATCCAAATAAAACAGAATCTGTAATTTTCTCTAATAAACATAATATCAATCATCCTAATATTTATTTTTATAATGAACCTGTGAAGACTGAACGAATACATAAACATCTTGGCCTAACATTCAGTGATGATGCCAAATGGAACGACCATATTCATAATATTTATCAAAAAGCTCACCAAAGACTTCATATTTTAAAATTAATGAAAAATAAACTTGATAGAGAAACATTAACAACAATTTATATTTCTTACATAAGGTCAATTCTCGAATATGCGGATGTTGTTTGGGACAATTGTTCTTTATACTTAAAAAATTACTCGAGTCTGTACAGCTTGAAGCTGCACGAATAATATCTGGACTGCGCAGAGGTACCTCACATCATTTGTTGTATACTGAATTAGAATGGGTCCCACTTGAACAGAGACGAAAACAACACAAGTTAATTATGATGTACAACATTTTTAACAATCAAACTCTGTATTATCTTAAAGAAATAATTGAACCATTTATCCATGACCCCTCTTTAGACATATATACTTTACGTAGTTTTAGAATATTTGATCCCCCACTATGTCGGACAGTTAACTTCTTTAATTCTTTTTTCCCATCAATGCTTAATGAATTCAATAATATTGCTTCAAATCTTGAAAATATTCAATCTCTTTCTCAATTTAAAAAAATCATTTCTTCCAGTCAGCTGATTAAGTCTAAAACTACTGAAGTTTTCAAATACAGTGGTAATCGTCATATTAATATTATTCTTTGTCAACTGAGGAATAGTTGTAGTAATTTAAACTATGATCTATATAAAGATCACCTTGCTGAATCTGCTGTATGCTCGTGTGGTCATGGTCCTGAAACATCATCGCATTTCTTCTTTAATTGTGTTAACTTCACTAATTGTCGTGTCACTTTACATAATACTATAAGTAATATAATGTATGAAAATGAAAATCCTAACCACTTCTCATTAAATATCCTTTTGAATGGATGGGAATTGTGTACTGTTAATGAAAATATGAATATTCTATCTGCTGTCTCTAACTTTATTTCAAGCTCAAAAAGATTCATCTAATAAAAAACAATCACTTTTTTGATACAATTAAATTTATAAATTTAAACAATACACATGTACATGAATTCCATTTCGAGATTTTCAATGGGTATATTTATTATTTAAATATTTCAATATTTTCATAATTCTATAATAGACTGAATAATATAATACATATTGTTATGAATTATTCATTTCAACTTATTACTTACATGTTGTCTTTTTTTTTACTCTCATGAAGTGAAACTCCTATATGAATTTTTAAAACAATGTCCCATTGAAACGAAAATACTAAATAAACCCTGATTCCTTTTAAAAAGCAAAATGTTTTGTGTAGTTGTGTCTCCTTCCTCATCACTGGATGGCCTACTTAATGTGAAATGGACAGTCCTTGGCCTGTATCTGTATGTGGAGGGGGCCACAATTTCACTAAATATTTGCAAAATATAATCATATAATATAATATAATATTTGAATTATATATTTATTTTCTTGCACCATTTAAATCTCATTTAAGTATGATAATCATATTGGAGTTATCTCCCTTCAATTGAATACATTTTAATTTATATGACTATTTTTGTTTTGTTTTGTTTTGTGTATGTACTGTTAATGAATGTCTGTATTTTGTACCACTGTGTTGTTCTTGGGGAGAAGAATTATATAGGCAATGCCTGATGTCAAATCCCTTTGACAATTGTATTTTTGTCAATAAAATTGTTTGAAATTCAGAAACAACACCTATTACAACTTCTTTTTAAGCTCCACCAGTGGGATTCAGCTGTAACTTACCTGAGATGGTCCTGACCAAATGTTGATATCTTTCTGATCAGTCCAAAACCCAAGATGGTCACTATAGCAGCCATCTTAAAAAACACATTTTAAACTTCTTCTCCAGTTCTACTGGTGCAATTGAACTGGAAATTGGTGAGAATGATAAGGACGGGGAGCCCACAAAGTGCTGCTAATTTTCAGCCTCATAACAACTTTGACATGGCACCTACGGCAGCCCTTTTGTAACATGATTGCGCAATCATGGTTTTCCTGAACAACACCTTTTTCAAACTTTGCTGCCTATCACCTGTAAAAATTTTGTTTACAAGACTTTTTAAACCATTTCTCCAACTAATATTACAGTCATATGTGTTAGAGAAGATTCCTGAATGATGTTGTTAGAAAAGATTCCTGAATGATGTTGATTGAGATTTGCAAAAGAAGGCTGGCTCCTTTCCGGATCCCTTCCGTGGGTCCTTAATAAGTAAAGGTATGTCTGAAAGTTTTGGTATTTATTACTGCCAAACAACCTCTATTTATGTTTTATTTTGAGAGAAAAAAGCTATTTAAAAATGAACTACACAAATAGTGACAAATTTGTCCCTGTTCCTATATATATATTGACATCATAAATACCAGGTCATTTAGAAATACGGAATCCAAAAATGGGGAGAGATTTTCCCCTTGCTGGGCCTGGACCAGGCAAAGGAAAAACTCTTATGTTTCCGAATGGAAGTTTACACAAGATTTGATATTATGGAACATATTATATATTGTTTTTAAAACATTTACCTTCTATTCCGTTTTTATTCATTTTCTGCCATAGTCCAGTCCTCCAGATAGTATCAAAAGCCTTACGGAAATCGAAGAACGTACAATAAAGTTTTAACCAGCTGATAAATAATGGGAAATTAACGAATGCATAATAAAAATGTGATCCATTGAAGCGTGTGATTTTTCGGAACCCTGCCTGATTTTTAGTTATTAGGTCTGTTATTGATTATACATGTGAATACTTTTCCTAGACAGATTATCAAAGTAATAGCCCTGTAGTTGTCGAGGTCATCAGGATTTCCTTTATTTTTATAAATAGGTTTGATCACACCAATTGCCCAATTTTCTGGTATTAGACAGTATAAGATATAATTTTAAATAGTTTACAATACATTGATATTAATCGGGTGACCAGTTTTTGATGTATTCATTCAAATTTTGTCTACTCCGGTTGCCTTAATATTTTTCAATTGATCTTCCGATATTGTACTATTAAGTATATGGTCACTTTCGTCATAGTTGTTATATGTACGTTGATTTCACACGTTTATATGAGGTTTTATCTTTATTAAATTCCGTATGTGCCGTTGTACATTCTTTATCAAACCATAACTTATCTGTAAACTTTTCCATTTAAAGAATGACCTTGACCTTCATTCAATGTCACAGGGATCAGATAGGCTGAAATCTTTTAACGACTTCTTCTCATTAACCAAGAGTCCCAGCGACTTGATGTTGGGTCTGTAGCATGCTTGGGTGAAGTGCTAACAAGTTTGTTCAAATTAATGACCTTGACCTTCATTCAAGGTCACAGGGATCAAATAAGCTGAAATGTTTCAACTACTTCTTCTCAATAACCAAGAAACCCGAGGAGTTAATATTTGATAAAGAATGTACAACGGCACATACGGAATTTAATAAAGATAAAACCGCATATAAACGTGTGAAATCAACGTACATATAACAACTATGACGAAAGTGACCATATACTTAGTAGTACAATAAAAGAAGCGTGCTGGATGAACGGCTACCAAATTTGTTCAAATGAATGACCTTGACCTTCATTCAAGGTAACAGAGACCAAATAGGCTGAAATCTTTAAAATACTTCTTCTCAGTAATCCCGAGTCTTCGGGAGTTGATATTGGAGCTGTTGCATGCTTTTGTAAAGGGCTACGAAGTTTGTTCAAATGAATGTCCTTGACCTTCATTTAAGGTCATACGGGTCAAATATGCTAAGATCTTCTAAACAACTTCTCAATAACTAAAAGACCCAGGGATTTGATATTGGGTCAGTAGCGTGCTCTAGTAAAGGGCTACAATGTTTGTTCAAATGAATGACATTGACCTTCATTCAAGGTCACAGAGATCAGATAGGCTGCAATCTTTTAACGAATTCTTCTCATTAACCAAATGTCCCAGGAACTTGATATTGGGTCTGTAGAATGCTGGTGTGAAGTGCTACCAAGTTTGTTCAAATGAATGACTTTGACCTTCATTCAAGTTCATAGGGATCAAATAGGCTGAAATCTTTAAATTACTTCTTCTTAATAACAAAGAGACCCGGGGAGTTGATATTGGGCCTGTAGCATGCTGGATGAACGGCTACCAAATTCGTTCAAATGAATGACCTTGACATTCATTCAAGGTCACAGGGACCAAATAGGCTGATTTTTTTAAAATACTTCTTCTCAGTAACCAAGAGTCTTAGGGAGTTGATATTCGGGCTGTTACATGCTTGTGTTAAGGGCTACAAAGTTTGTTCAAATGAATGACCTTGACCTTCATTCAAGGTCACAGGGATCAAATATGCCAAAATCTTTAAACGACTTCTCAATAACGAAGAGACCCGGAGAGTTGATATTGGGTCTATAGCATGCTGGATGAACGGCTACCAAATTTGTTCAAATGAATGACATTGACATTCATTCAAGGTGATAGGGATCAAATAGGCTGAAATCTTTAAATTACTTCTTCTAAATAACCAAGAGACCCGGGGAGTTAATATTGGGCCTGTAGTATGCTGGATGAACGGCTACCTAATTCGTTCAAATGAATGACCTTGACATTCATTCAAGGTCACAGGGACCAAATAGGCTGAAATTTTTAAAATACTTCTTCTCAGTAACCAAGAGTCTTAGGGAGTTGATATTCGGGCTGTTACATGCTTGTGTTAAGGGCTACAAAGTTTGTTCAAATGAATGACCTTGACCTTCATTCAAGGTCACAGGGATCAAATATGCCAAAATCTTTAAACGACTTCTCAATAACCAAGAGACCCGGAGAGTTGATATTGGGTCTATAGCATGCTGGATGAACGGCTACCAAATTTGTTCAAATGAATGACATTGACCTTCATTCAAGGTCACAGGGACCAAATAGGCTGAAATATTTATATTACTTCTTCTAAATAACCAAGAGTCTTAAGTAGTTGATATTTGGGCATTAACCAAAATATCCAGGGACTTGATATTGGGTCTGTAGCATGCTGGTGTAAAGGGCTACAAAATTTGTTCAAATGAATGACCTTGACCTACATTCAACGTCATAGGGGTCAAATATGCTAAAATCTTCTAAACGACTTCTCCTCAATAACTAAAAGACCCAGGGACTTGATATTGGGTCTTTAGCATGCTGGTGTAAAGGACTACAAAATTTTTTTCAAATGAATGACCTTGACCAACAATCAAGGTCATAGGGGTCAAATATGCTAAAATCTTCTAAACAACTTTTTCTCAATAACTAAAAGACCCAGGGACTTGATATTGGGTCTGTGGCATGCTCGGTTAAATGGCTACACAATTTGTTCAAATGAATGACCTTGACCTTCATTCAAGGTGATAGGGATCAAATAGGCTGCAATCTTTTATTGACTTCTACTCATTAACCAAAAGTCCCAGGGACTTGATATTGGGTCTGTAGAATGCTGGTGTGAAGTCCTACCAAGTTTGTTCAAATGAATGACATTGACCTTCATTCAAGGTCATAGTGATCAAATAGGCTGAAATCTTTAAATTACTTCTTCTTAATAACCAAGAGACCCGGGGAGTTGATATTGGGCTGTTACATGCTTGTGTTAAGGGCTACAAAGTTTGTTCAAATGAATGACCTTGACCTTCATTTAAGGTCATACGGGTCAAATATGCTAAAATCTTCTAAACACCTTCTTCTCCATAACTAAAAAACCCAGCGACTTGATATTGGGTCAGTAGCATGCTCTTGTGAAGGGCTACAAAATTTTTAGAAATGAATGACATTGACATTCATTCAAGGTCACAGGGATCAGATAGGCTGCAATCTTTTAACGACTTCTTCTCATTAACCAAAATATCCAGGGACTCGATATTAAGTCTGTAGCATGCTGGTGTAAAGGGCTACAAAATTTGTTCAAATGAATGACCTTGACCTACATTCAACGTCATAGGGGTCAAATATGCTAAAATCTTCTAAACGACTTCTCCTCAATAACTAAAAGACCCAGGGACTTGATATTGGGTCTGTAGCATGCTCGGGTGAAGGGCTACAAAGTTTGTACAAATGAATGACCTTGACCTTCATTCAAGGTCACAGGGATCAAATAGGCTGAAATCTTTAAACGACTTCTCAATAACCAAGATACCCGGAGAGTTGATATTGGGTCTATAGCATGCTGGATGAACGGCTACCAAATTTGTTCAAATGAATGACATTGACCTTCATTCAAGGTCACAGGGACCAAATAGGCTGAAATCTTTATATTACTTCTTCTCAGTAACCAAGAGTCTTAAGTAGTTGATATTTGGGCTGTAGTATGCTGGTGTAACGGACTACAAAATTTGTTCAAATGAATGACCTTGACCAACAATCAAGGTCATAGGGGTCAAATATGCTAAATTCTTCTAAACGACTTTTTCTCAATAACTAAAAGACCCAGGGACTTGATATTGTGTCTGTTGCATGCTCGGTTGAGTGGCAACAGTTTGTTCAAATGAATGACCTTGACCTTCATTCAAGGTCACAGGGATCAGATAGGCTGCAAATCTTTTAACGACTTCTTCTCATTAACCAAAAGTCCCAGGGACTTGATATTGAGTCTGTAGAATGCTGGTGTGAAGTGCTACCAAGTTTGTTCAAATGAATGACATTGACCTTCATTCAAGGTCATAGGGATCAAATAGGCTGAAATCTTTGAATAACTTCTTCTTAGTAACCAAGAGACCCGGCGAGTTGATATTGGGTCTGTAGCATGATTGATGAACGGCTACCAAATTCGTTCAAATGAATGACCTTGACCTTCATTCAAGGTCACAGGGACCAAATAGGCTGAAATCTTTAAACTACTTCTTCTCAGTAACCAAGAGTCTTAGGGAGTTGATATTGGGGCTGTTACATGCTTGTGTAACGGGCTACAGAGTTTTGGAAGTTTTCCAAAAAACTGATCCCAAAAACTTAAGTGGGGTGCACGTGGGATGGGACGCCGATGCGGGCGCCGGGGGTACAGCATTAGCTCACGGTTACTCGTAACCGGTGAGCTAAAAATGAGTGCATAGTGTGATTGCTGCCGCTGTTGAGCTTCGCAATCATTCATTGCACTTGTTGTTTAGCCCACCATCATCAGAAATTCCTAAAGGGATCTTTCCCATATTTCATATGTAATTCCCCCTTGGTCCCTAATTGTTCAAATTGCATTTTGGGACCGACAAACAACATAGCTGACATCTTGGATTTTGACAATGGAAGTTTATTATCGTTATTTCTCGGAAAGTCCTTAAGGGATCTTTCCCATATTTCATATGTAAGTTCCACTTGGTCTGTAGTTGCATATTGCATTTTGGGACCGATCAAAAAACAACATGGTTGACAGGCGGCCATCTTGTATTTGACAATTGCAGGTTGTTCATGCTATATCGTGTTATATAAAGTTATTTTTTTAAATGTTTTGCAGGAAAAGTAAAAGAAGAGAAAAGATCAGTCTTATTATTTGACTGATATGGATCATTCAAAAGTGGACGCCAAGATCCATCTGGGATCTCTTGTTTATGTTTCTTTATATATTTGCGATATGTAGCATCAATTATACTAAAAATTGTTAAAATAACGCTCTAGGAGATGTCCACCTATAGCTATCATCGCTTACTCTGGCGAGGACATATTCATTTGAAACTTTTAGGGGAATCAAAATGTTGCCTTTTTTACGTTAAATCCTGATAAGTTCAGGATGGGACCGGAAATTCTACCCAAAACTACTGACAACACACTAACTCCTCACGAGAAGTATTTGGTTGTAATTTAGTAATATGATTCACGCTTGTATATGTTTGAAGACATCCGTTTAAGATAGATAAAATCAAAGACAGTGACCTATATTTAGCCCGCCATCATCAGATGGTGAGCTATTCAAATCGTCCGGCGTCCGTGGTCCATCTGATATATGTCCATCCGTCAACAATCCTTCTTATTGCTATTTTTTCAAACTTCATGTGTAGATTCGCCTTGGTCCCTATGCCAATTCATTTTAGATATTTGATCAGAAAAACAAAATGTCAGCAATCTTGGATTTGAGAATTGAAGTTTGTTATCACTACTTCTTAACAAGTACTGGAGGGATATCCCTCAAACTTCACATGCATGTTCCACTAGTTCATGTTATCATGTTGTCAAGAGGAAAAAGGGAAAAGTAGAGAGAAGATCTGACAGACATTGGACCAATAAAGATCATTCATGGGTTGGCTCCAAGATTCCCAAGGGATCTCTTGCATCCTTGAGTATTCCGAGCTACTTTCAAAACAAATAAGAATGCTTGCAGCCTTGTCAGTGATGCTAAGAACAAAATACATATGTTTTCATCCTTCAAGGACTTGTCAGTACGGAAGCGTATATAGGACACGAGAGGAAAAAAATCATTATTTTTATTCTGCCCGGGCAGATTGTTATTCTGCCTGGGCAGAATTAACATCAATATTTTTTCTCTTGTGTCCTATATACACTTCCGTACAAAACTGTGTTCTAATGAAACTTTATGTAAATAGACAACAACAAAAAGTCATTGTCATATGAAACTTGAATCGTCACTAAATCTTCGAAAATAGACAAGCCCTCTGAAAGATTACTCTTATCTTAGAGCAGAATGCCTGAATGCTTGCTCCTCTTTATTATCAACTTTCCACTTTGAACGAAAAGAAACCTTTGGTCCGATGGGATTGTCAAAACTAGTTGTAGTTGTCACCAGTGACCTAAAATTGTTCGCAGATGATATCCAAGAGCAAACTATATAAATAATATTTCTATATGAAGAACAGTAACCTATTGCAGCGACTATTTTCCTTGCACATAAGGTAATATCCTCTAAATGATTACCAATGTTAATTCTCCTGCACTATTAAATTAACAATAAAACAGCAGCTGATAGAACAAATAACTTTGTAAACGAGGGTTGTCCGAACTATGAATATCATTTCATGCCAGCTTAGCAATGTAGCTAGCAATCTCAAATTGGAACTATTTCATGATTATTTGAGATTACCCAACTTGTACCTGTAACCTTGGAGATGAAACAAACAAAACATTACTTGTATGCTAAATTTTTAACCAATCAAGATGAAAACTCATAAACTAACTCATTAAACCTATTATTTCCCATGGCCATTTTAATACTTAAACCTTACCTCACCAACATACGGTTGTTGTGAAACAAATATATATTTCTGTTACGATGTATATAAATCAGAATACATAACTAAAACAATACTACCAGACTAAAATTACTACAGTTATTTGGAGATGGTAAATATAGGTTTTGCCTGATGCCAAATCCAAGTGCTTCGTAGACAATAAAGTTGTTGAAAGGTGGTCATTTTGAGTTTTTAAAGTGGAAATTTCTCTGATTGTATTTTTCTCCAATTTCATATGAGGTTCCGGAGTCACCTTGTTTTCAAATGATTAGAGGCGAAAAGGAAGTAAAAGGAAGATATAGAGATTAAAAACTAATGCATATACCAAATAAAGATTCAATGATGATGGGTACCAAGATTCCTCTGAGATTTCTTGTTGTAAAACTCATCTTTTGATTTTGTTGACTGAAAAATAAATGATGCTAAAATGGTATTCACATGGACTTTATAAAAAATAGTTTATGTAGGAACTGATTATGATATTATTCTTTAATACAAGTTTATAGTTCAACGGCCCATGCCTTAGAATAATAGAGTTTTTTCAGTCAATAAAACTGTCGCGAGGACTTCAATATTTCCCCTTAGAGGCGTTTCCTGACAACCGTCTCATGCAATGGTATTTGAGTCTTGCCGCCATGGTTGTCATGGGCAAATACCCTCATTCTATCGAAGTAGAGATCTGTCAGTCGCGTCCTTTCCTCCTGTGGCCTCGTTCTCGACAACCCGTTGTAGATCACATGGTAGAACCACGGCTTTATACCTGCCACCACCCTCTCGGCATACTCTGCCTTGGTAGCTTCGTCTAATAACAGATGTAATATTCCTTATATGTGCAGGCATATTTGGGGTTTTAATGAGTTATCATTGTGTAATGTTTTTAAAATTTGTAAGTATATTGCTGTAGACTGATTTCACCAAAAGCCTTATCAGAATTATTTTTTTTATTATATTAGAATAATCCACATTATATTTAAGATCTTATTATTCCCGTGATTGTTGTGTTTATCTGGAGACAAAACACTTTATACTATCTTATATGACAGCTCCAAGAGCTCATCCAAACTTAATCACTTGCTGCCATTTTAGTATCATTTAAATTGATTTCTTCAGAAGTGGGATTAGTGAAATATGAATTTCTAATAACTTCACACAATTTATTGACAAGTTCTGGTCATCTCATCCTTTCCTTTTAAAGATCATTAACATCTTTCCAAATTACGAATGTATTCATTTTTCGCATTGAGAGAACTTTGTTCCTCAAGAAGCTCGAGTGGTATACCTTTATCTACGATGTCGAACGTGTGATGCTCCAGCCAGTTGGTGAATGAGCGAACCGATACCAGTTCCAGACCCATCTGCGTCAGCCTGTCCCCCTGTGTAAACGGGCGACTGTGGTCTTCCTCAGTTCTGTATATGTCCACATCAAAGTTCGCGTCGAGGAATTCCTCCTATACCCGAATCAGACATACATAAGATTAAACACTACTCACTAAAACAGGCGCGGATCCAGGAATTTGAAGAAAAAAATTCGGAAAATGAAATGATTAAAGGAAATTTTCTGAAAAATGACACAATTTATTGACAAGTCCTGGTCATCTCATCCTTTCTTTTTAAAGATCATTAACATCTTTCCAAATTACGAATGTAATTCTGAATCCGCTAGTGCTAAACAAGCATTATAATTACAGAAACCCAATGGTAGCCCCAACAGAAAGCTGATGACTTCACTCGTCTTATAATCACACAAGACTTTCTCATCTTCTAGAATCGAGATGGAACTAAAGAAGATACGCGAATTTCTCATCTTCTGCTAAAGTATTGATAAAACTAAAGAAGATACGCTTATGTTGACGTTATCGGTTGTAATTGTGACGTCATACTACTGATTTTGATATCCAGCAGTGATGAAGTTATGGGAAGATGAAGTTTGAAGTATAGTCAAGCATTCATGTCAATATTTCTTGTTTCATAGGGGTATGAAAAAAATGTTTGAAACCGCGTAGTGGAATATTACTTAAGTTTGCAAACAATTGTTTTCATACCCCTTTGAAGCAAATAAAATATTGACATCAATGCTTATGATTGATGAAACTGTATTTCAAATCTCAAACACGTTCTATGTACAATTTTATTTATTTAATAACACTCACGTGTAACGATGTCATAACAACACATACACACCTGTTACGATGTCATAACGACACACGCACGTGTAACGATGTCATTACGACACACGCACGTGTAACGATGCCATAACGACACACGAAAGTGTAACGATGTCATAACGACACACGAAAGTGTTACGATGTCATACCGTCACACAGGCACGTGTGTTGATGTCATAACGACACACATACACCTGTGTTTCGAAGTCATAACGACACACATACACCTGTGTATCGATGTCATAACGACACACATACACACTTGTGTTACTTTGTTATAACGACAAACTAATGCACGTGTTATGGAGTCATAAGGACACGCTTAAATACATGTATAGATGTCATAACGTCAAATACACACCTGTAACGATGCCATAACGACACACACTTGTGTTACGATGTCATAACGTCACATACACCTTAATCACCATGTCATAACAACACACACACTTGTGTCAAGATGTTATAACGACACCCACACACACTTATGTCACAATGTCAGAACGACACCCACACCTGTATCACGATGCCATAACGACACACGAAAGTGTAACGATGTCATAACGACACACGAAAGTGTTACGATGTCATACCGTCACACAGGCACGTGTGTTGATGTCATAACGACACACATACACCTGTGTTTCGAAGTCATAACGACACACATACACCTGTGTATCGATGTCATAACGACACACATACACACTTGTGTTACTTTGTTATAACGACAAACTAATGCACGTGTTATGGAGTCATAAGGACACGCTTAAATACATGTATAGATGTCATAACGTCAAATACACACCTGTAACGATGCCACAACGACACACACTTGTGTTACGATGTCATAACGTCACATACACCTTAATCACCATGTCATAACAACACACACACTTGTGTCACGATGTTATAACGACACCCACACACACTTATGTCACAATGTCAGAACGACACCCACACCTGTATCACGATGTCATAACCACACACACACACTTGTGTTACGATGTCATAACGACACACCCACACACACTTATGTCACAATGTCAGAACGACACCCACACCTGTATCCCGATGTCATAACCACACTCACACACACACTTGTGTTACGATGTCATAAAACATACACATCTGTGTTATGATGTCATAAAGACGCACTTGTGTCACAATGTCATAACTACACATACACTTATGTCATGATGTTAAACGACACCAACACCTGTATCACGATGTCATGGAAACACTTACTCACCTGTGTAATAAGACCATCATGAAGCATTGTACTTAGTAATTTCCCGAGTTGTGGCATTTCTCCCTTTATTGGAAAAAGGCCTTTACCATCTTTGTCAGCTCCACAGTTCAGTACCACTAAATATCCACCTGTTAATTGGTTGACCGTAACAGTAAAAACAATAATACTTGGACACTATCATAACCCCAATACAATATCATCTCCAAAACCGTATAAGCTGTGATATATATAGCCGATAATACTTTACTGGTATGCCTTTACCTTACACCCAACTGTATAAAAGTACAGCAGATATATAATTCTCCGACTAAAGTTGCTTTAGATAGTTAAATGCTCTTATTCGACATCTTTTCAAACCGCTGTTCTTCTATGTTACCATAAGTTAAAGTATGGGATAGAGGGTATATCATGTTTCTGGCTTCCCGATACCAGGTCTATTTCCCAAAGCGAATCCGAAGGAAATAAGAATGGCCAATAATAAGTATAGTCGATGGAAACAAGTATGGTCAAGGCAAGTACCGTATGTTTAAGTATGGTCGAGGGAAAACAGAAACTCCGTATTGAAGCTTTATTATACTGATACAAACACATCTTCCCTAGCCAATGCTTCAGATTACGTTATACTCCACGAACCCTTGGCAGATATAGTCCTGTTTAAACCGTCGCGCCCTGGGCATCCAATTAAATTGCATTCAGAGCTGCCATGTCGACTATATCATGGCATTTTACCTAAATACAGAGACGTACAATTTTTGGGGAAACATTCACAGTGTTTGATCAATAGATAGAAGTTACTGATCACTATGGTGGCATATTTCTGCCATCGTGTTATTTTAGGTCGCGTTACGGTAACGCGACTTGTCGAGATAATTATGTCGACAAGTCGTGTTACTAACACGGCAAGTCGTGTTATTATGACGACCTGTCGCGATAATTTATCACGACCGGTCAAGTTACGTTATCGCGGATCTCGACCTAAAATGTGCTTTTGCCGAGATATGCCATCTACTTACGTTGTCGAGATAGGTTATAAATGGACACCCAACCGTTTCGGAACGTCTCGGGCTTTACACTGAGACATGGGTATATCAGCTCAATTATTTGTTTTAAAAGTATTAATAATAATAATACTTCAGATCTGAATATTGTCAAAAACAACATCGGACAGAGCACACATTATGTTTAATAAATATTAAAAATTCTAAAACGTATTCAATCATAACTAAATTATCCATCAATTTTATTTCTTTACTGTACAGTGTACCTCAATAAATTACTCGCAGTCTGATTATTTATCCAAAATGGTGACCTGTATGATTTCATTCTTTTTTAAAGCAAATCTTAAAGGTATGGAAAAAAATTACAAAACACATTGGAATAAAATTAAAACAAAAGTTAATGTTTATTAAAATTTTAATTCTAATCAAAATCTGAAGAAACAGAATTTAAACCCAAAAATGAACCATATAATGTGTTCTACAAAGGAATGTTATCAATGATCAAATGTTGCATACCAACCTATATAGATATATATATACATGTATAGTTAAATGCCTGTGGAAATCAATAACTTGTTAATAGTTTTGAAAAAACCTGAAAGTCATCAGTATCAATTCAAAGCTATTTTTAACCATTAAAATATATATGGAGTATCCGCAAATAAATCACACAAATTTCTTTGTGTCGGTTATATTTAAAATATCTTAAGCCCGAGACGGCTGGGTGTCCATTTATAACCTATCTCGACAACGTAAGTAGATGGCATATCTCGGCAAAAGCACATTTTAGGTCGAGATCCGCGATAACCTAACTTGACCGGTCGTGATAAATTATCGCGACAGGTCGTCATAATAACACGACTTGCCGTGTTAGTAACACGACTTGTCGACATAATTATCTCGACAAGTCGTGTTACCGTAACGCGACCTAAAATAACACGATGGCAGAAATATGCCACCATAGATCACACATCTCATCAAAATGACACAAGCCTCCATGTTTGTTTGTAAACATCACTCATCAAAATGACAAGCCTTCCCACTTTTCCCAACAGACAGCAGTCTGCTTAACAAAAATACCTTTGTAGCCTACGCACATCATTTAACTTAGAAGAATGTATTAGCTACAATATGGTAAACGGTTCCAATGTTTATGTTGCTTTTTTAGACAGCAATAAGGCCTTTGACAAAGTATGGCACGATGGTCTATTGTTCAAAATACATATGAATTGGGTCTCAGAGGCAAAACATGGGTTATTCTCAAAGAAATGTATACAAATGTGAAAAGTTGTATTTTGTTTAACTGCTTAAAGTCAAAGAGTGTACAGATGGAAAGAGGGATTTTACAAGGTAGGATCTTTGTCCGCAAAACTGTACTTGATTTATATTAATTAATTATTAAATTAGATAGAAGCTTGTGGTAAAGGATCAGTAATTATTGACTTAATTGACTTAAATTAACCAAGTCAAGCGGAAGATGTGTGCCTCTTAAATACAAATTTTCTTCTGCAAAAGTAAAATTGTGTTGTTTTCCAATAAACGCACTCTACATCACGTGTAAGATGTATGTTTATACAAATGTGTTTTACCAGTAGTTGAAGTAATTAAACATGTAGGGATATTGTTAAATTGTAAAAGAAATTCGTTTAAAAGAACTACTTATTATTATGTTCAGATTAAAGTTTATCCATCTACGTTATTTGGATACGAGCTTTGGTTACTTTCCAAAACTTAACTTATAATTTTAGAACGAGCACAAATTTTATAGTTAAATTTATCCAAGGATTGGTAAAAAGAACCATAACAGACATGTGTACCATTGCTTGGCTGGACAAGCATTGAATATTATATTGATATCAAGCAATTATATTTCTAGGACAAATCTATGATATGGATAGTAGTATGCTTGTACATAGAATATTTCTTACCAAATTTTTGATGCTTCATTTCAATATTGGAAAGCAACAGGGTTATATATATGATACGTATCTTGAGGAAATATTCCTGTATGACATTTGTGTTAATTATATAAAACCTGGGCCCTTTCCACTTGCTGTGAAATAGCCCCAGTGTTATAAATATATTCATTTTATTCTAAGAGTATGCGTAATATACAGTGATACCATAATACATATAATTCTTCACCGTGACAAAACTTATTATATCCGAGACGAACTGTGATGCTCTTTAATCAGAAACATGGGTATTATTTTCTTTACATATCTACATGATTCATCAGACTTTGATTTAACTAATAATTTGTTGGAAAGTACATTTCATTATGAATTATCAAATGAAGATATTGAATATTTCAGACTCACAAATTTAAGATTTTGTATCAAATGTTTAAAATATATGAACCACTAATTTACAAATAATTATCCAATGCCTTTTTACTTCGTATATTTATATGATCCTCGTCCGAATGTTGTTTGTACTTTAAATATTCTGTTTATGCAATTTTCATTACTGGAGGAAATAAGAAGAATGATAATAGAGTAAAATAAGTAGAGGTATATTAATTGTTAGTGATTTGTGTAGGGATTTTCTTACTGTGACGTCATAAATTTATGACGAAGAGACCTGTATTGTAAATATTGTTTTGAATTGTGTTGGCTGCTCTCCAACATTTTTCTAAAATTACATGTTATGTAAGATATATGCATATTGTAATCCTAAATGTTGTTGCATGCGGATTAAAAAATATGTAAATTCATGATCATCCGTACCTGGGCTGAGTTCTTTTCCTCTCATGTACACAAATTGTTCCCAATCCCGAGCAGACTGTTCTTTTACTAACGCCTTTTCCTTCTCAGTACCGTCACAGGATAAGCATCCACCCTCTATTCGACAAGGTCTGAGATATGCAAATTACTTATTATTGCTTATAATGCTTCAATATTTTACCAGGTGTAACAACGGCAATGCTAGCCAGCATAGTACCCGCGCGGTATACCGTGACATTACAGGATAGTACCCGCACGATAAACCGTAACATTACAGGATGGTACCCACGCGGTAAACCGTGACATTACAGGATAGTACCCGCGCGGTTTACCGTAACATTACAGGATAGTACCCGCGCGTATACCGTGACATTATAAGATAGTACCCGCGCGGTATACCGTAACATTACAGGATAGTACCCGCGCGGTATACCGTGACATTACAGGATAGTACCCCCGCGGTTTACCGTAACATTACAGGATAGTACCCGCACGGTATACCGTAACCTTACAGAATAGTACCCGCGCGGTAAACCGTGACATTACACGATAGTACCCGCGCAGTATACCGTGACATTAAAGGATAGTACCCGCGCGGTTTACCGTGACATTACAGGATAGTACCGCGCGGTAGACCGTGCAATTACAGGATAGTACCTTCGCGGTAAACCGTGACATTAAAGGATAGTACCCGCGCGGTTTACCGTGTCATTACAGGATTGTACCCGCGCGGTATACCGTGACATTACAGGATAGTACTCGCGCAGTAGACCGTGCAATTACAGGATAGTACCCGCGAGGTATACCGTGACATTTAAGGATTTATTGTCAATTTTGTTGTTGGCATGGACTGATGAAGGTAAGTGAACCTCGTGCAAATGAAGTGAACTGCAAAGCAGTTCATTTACCATATATTTACGTTAACCAAATTAAAAACTTCGCGTCCAGATTGCAAAATCGGTCGCAACAGTGTGACGTAAGTGCGTCACTTTGTAACATTGTTATACTTATCGTACATGTGTGCACAGTAGTGGAATAGCAGACAGTCAGCTATTCTCGTCGCCAAGGCAACACAAAATATAGTGTCACACACGTTTTGATTATTACGATGTTGATACACATAAATACGATATTTTCCATGTAAATATTCATTTATAAACAGAAATTTATGATATTGTATAATATAAACTTGGCAATACCCATATAAATACGAATTTAAAGTGCAGTGTTGACAGTATAGTATGTGTGATTTGGTCACTCGAGACACAGGGACTCGGTTAACAAAATGAGCACAAGGTTAACGTGACGACAGTTCAGTGAAATATCACAACGTTAAGAAACAGTGTTATATACTCTCTAAAGCCTTGAAAAAAATCGATTTTGTAAGGTTTTATAATTTGAATGAATGTTGGATTTTTAGTCTTTCGATTATTTATAGATGTCATATGTTACTTAAAATTTAACGCCGAACCCCTGTGACCGTATGTGATGCAGTCTGATAGCCAGGATATTCAGAGCTCGAGAAAAAGTGAAACAATGTGGATTTTAGTCGCTGGTTAGCTGATGATGTACATGGTGTTCTTGAAATATTGGATTTCATTGTAGCACTGGCGTTTTGGTATGTAAATTCTGATAATAGTAAGTAAAGAAGCATTGATTTGAAAATTGGCGGTATTCGACGGCCGGAACTTGTGTCCTCCAAATGTTTAGATTGAGTCAAATTACGACAATAATGTGTCCCTGTTCTCGATATAGCATACTTCTGCTACCAGTCTGTTTTGTGTTGTTAAATAGTGTTTAAATTGAGGTTTCTTTTCTGTGACCACTGAAATGGTATCAAGCATGGCATTCGAGATACAGCTAACGTTAGACCTACTGCGCTACGTAGGTCATGAGCTCGGTGCTATCGGGAGTGTCAGTGTTCTGTCAGATCCTGTTTTCTAAACTGTCTGCATTATACTGGCATTTCTATTAGCACATAAAGCGGCTATTCCACATGTGTTCATATACGTTGATAACAATGTTACACAATTCACAAAGTGAAAATACATTCAAGTCTGAGGCGGTACAGAACACGATCGCCATTGTAAACTCAGTGAATGTATTCACACGCCGGCAAGAAAGTGATTTGTCTCTCAGAACAGAAGCACGCGACCCAAAATCTTCAACAGGAAATGAAGTGATCTGAGTTTACTATGTTCATTGAGGCGGAGCGAAGTGAAAATGAAAATATTACAGGATAGTACCCGCACGGTATACCATGACATTACAGGATAATACATTCGCGGTTTACTGTGACATTTAAATCTATATGCATCCAATTAATGCAAACTATATTTCTTCGTTTTTTAACCTTGTGGACAAGTTATGCACTGCTATAGATGAGAATGATATATCAACGGAGTTGTTTGGGAGGCATTGCTCATACATTGACCTCCCAACAGCAGCCTGGAATACATTAGACGACAGCTTGAGCCCACCTTGTCCTTCGTCTTCTGTACCTGATACAAACGTTAGTGAATTAATATCGTAACTTGATCAAGCTTTGGTAATGCCATCATATACATAAACTGCTTGTCTAAATTGCATAGCTCGAGGTCACCTTGCCTTGGTGTGCCCGTTCGTTAAGAACTCGTCGGTAAGTTCATGTTATGTGTGCTGACACATTAATTCCGCTTTTTAGGTCACCTGTGACGAAGTCTCAGTTGACTTATTGCGATCGCCTTTTGTCCGGCGTCGTCCGTCGTGCGTCGTAAACAACTTACATTTTAAACTTCTTCACTGTTACCAACAGGCCAAGAAAACGGATATTAGGTCTGTAGCATTCTGGGATGAATGACTATAATGATTGTTCAAATTGATTACCTTGACTTCATTCAAGGTCACATGGGTCAAATATGCTTGAATATTTAAACAACTTCTTCTTATAACCAAAAGGCACAGAGACCCAATATTAGGTTTGTAGCATGTTAGTTTGAAGGGCAGCCAAGTTTGTTCAAATGGATGACCTTTACCATTATTCAAGGTTATATGGGTCAAATCTGCTGAAATCTTTGAACAACGTCTTGATAACCAAAATGCCCAGATACCTGATATTGGGTTTGAAGCATTCATGAGTAAAAGGTTGTAATGATTGTTTAAATGAATGACCCTAACCTTTATTCAAGGTCCTACCGTATATCAAAACTCAGGTGACCGTTAAGGCCCATGAACCTCTGGTTAAAAAAATAGAATAATAATCATGTAAGCATTCGGTAAATATACGAGCTTTACAGTCTTATTCAATTGGCCGATATCAAAATGATAATCGAGCATGTTACATAAACTGGTGGTTATATTTCTACACATCATCATAACGATTAACCCTTGGTTACCTTGAATAACCCGATACAGCAAGTTAAAGTCATTGTTGGTCTGGTCCTCATGATATATCATGACAGGCTTGGCAAAGAACAATGGGTTATTGTCACACTAGAGTAAATGGATAGTAGGACGGCAAAGAACAATGAGTTATTGTCACACTGAAGTAACTGGATAGTAGGATGGAGAGAGAAGAATGGATTATTGTCACACTGAAGTAACTGGATAGTAGGACGGACAGAGAAGAATGGGTTATTGTCACACTGAAGTAACTGGATAGTAGGACGGACAGAGAACAATGGATTATTGTTACACTGAAGTAACTGGATAGTAGGACAGATAGGTAACAATGGATTATTGTCATACTGAAGTAACTGGATAGTAGGACGGATAGAGAACAATGGATTATTGTCACACTGAAGTAACTGGATAGTAGGACGGACAGAGAACAATGGATTATTGTCACACTGAAGTAACTGGATAGTAGAACGGACAGAAAACAAGGGATTATTGTCACACTGAAGTAACTGGATAGTAGGACGGACAGAGAACAATGGATTATTGTCACACTGAAGTAACTGGATAGTAGGACGGCAAAGAACAATGGGTGGTTGTCACACTGAAGTAACTGGATAGTAGGACGGACAGAGAACAATGGATTATTGTCACCCTGAAGTAACTGGATAGTAGGACGACAAAAAACAACGGATTATTGTTACACTGAAGTAACTGGATAGTAGAACGGAAAGAAAACAATGGATTATTGTCACACTGAAGTAACTGGATAGTAGGACGGCAAAGAACAATGGGTGGTTGTCACACTGAAGTAACTGGATAGTAGGACGGACAGAGAACAATGGATTATTGTCACCCTGAAGTAACTGGATAGTAGGACGACAAAGAACAATGGATTATTGTCACACTGAAGTAACTGGATAGTAGGACGGCAAAGAACAATGGGTGATTGTCACACTGAAGTAACTGGATAGTAGTGTTTATAGCAAACGTGAGAGCAACATTACAATAGTATCATTTTGTGTATCCTTTGTAAATACAAATACATACCGATAACTTTGTTGAGTAGCTGTAGGGACGTACGCCCGTCTGCTGTTCCGAAATCCGCTACCGTAATGGGTACATGCGCACTCTGCCGTTTGCATATCCGCTCTATAATATGGAATATATTTAGATCATGGTTAACCATGGGATTTGCTGTTGACATGTTATTTGTTAAGCTGTTTGTAAATTTCAAGAAAACATGCGAAAAATTTCTGGTGACATAATTAGCTCATTTGTATAGCACATATTAAACAAAATGGCCGCGTGGATTTGCTAACGAGAGTATAAAAACAAATCAGGATCATTGGTTTGACCACATTTGACTTTTTTTATCCACTGTTTTTATTCTCTGGCCAGTACAACATTTAACGTCATACTAGCCATCACTCTGACCAGTGGACACAACATATAACGTCATACTAGTCACCACTCTGACCAGTACAACATTTAACGTCATACTAGCCATCACTCTGACCAGTGGACACAACATATAACGTCATACTAGTCAACACTCTGACCAGTGGACACAACATATAACGTCATACTAGTCGTCACTCTGACAAGTGGACACAAAATATAACGTCATACTAGTCAACACTCTGACCAGTGGACAAAACATATAACGTCATACTAGTCATCACTCTGACCAGTGGACACAACATATAACGTCATACTAGTCGTCACTCTGACAAGTGGACACAAAATATAACGTCATACTAGTCAACACTCTGACCAGTGGACAAAACATATAACGTCATACTAGTCATCACTCTGACCAGTGGATACAGCATATAAAGTCATACTAGTCATCACTCTGACCAGTGGACACAACATGTAACGTCATACTAGTCATCACTCTGACCAGTGGACACAACATATAACGTCATACTAGTCACCACTCTGACCAGTGGACACAAAATATAACGTCATACTAGTCAACACTCTGACCAGTGGACAAAACATATAACGTCATACTAGTCATCACTCTGACCAGTGGATACAGCATATAAAGTCATACTAGTCATCACTCTGACCAGTGGACACAACATGTAACGTCATACTAGTCATCACTCTGACCAGTGGTCACAACGTATAACGTCATACTAGTCACCACTCTGACCATTGGTCACAACGTATAACATCATACTAGTCACCACTCTGGGTATCTCAGTATCTGGTTAGTTTGTGCGAGTCAAGCAGTCTAATAAAAAACACCATGTGCTAATTATTGAGGGACACGTTCTTCCCATGTTTTACATATTGTTTTCCTTAACTGCACTCTGTTACGTAAGAATCTCACCAGAATGATTCAAGGATTTGATTAATATATTAAACAGATCCATAAAGGTACCGTAGGCCCCAAATTAAGATAAATCAGTCATTAAAACATCTAGGTCGACAACAAAACAAATAGAGCTTTTGACCGACATGCACGTCATATATAAAAACAGTGGTTTAATAATACACCGGAATACAGAAAGTGGTACATAATACACCGTAATACAGTTGTACATAATACACCGTAATACAGACAGTGGTACATAATACACCGTAATACAAACAGTGGTACATAATACGCCGTAATACAGACAGTGGTACATAATACACCGTAATACAGACAGTGGTACATAATACACCGTAATACAGACAGTGATACATTATAAACCGTAATACAGACAGTGGTACATAATGCACCGTAATACAGACAGTGGTACATAATACACCGTAATACAGACAGTGGTACATAATACACCGTAATACAGACAGTGGTACATAATACACCGTAATACTAACAGTGGTACATAATACATCGTAATACAAACAGTGGTACATAATACATTATAATACAAACAGTGGTACATAATACATTATAATACAAACAGTGGTACATAATACATTATCAAACAAACAGTGGTACATAATACACCGTAATACAGACAGTGGTACATAATGCACCGTAATACAGACAGAGGTACATAATACACCGTAATACAGACAGTGGTACATAATACACCGTAATACAGACAGTGGTACATAATACACCGTAATACAGACAGAGGTACATAATACACCGTGATACCAACAGTGGTACATAATACACCGTAATACATTGGTACTTAATACACCGTAATACAAACAGTGGTACATAATACATCGTAATACAGACAGTGGTACATAATACACCGTAATACAGACAGTGGTACATAATACACCGTGATACAAACATTGGTTCATAATACACCGTAATACAGACAGTGGTACATAATACACCGTAATACAGATAGTGGTACATAATACACCGTGGTATAAACAGTGGTACATAATACACCGTAATACAGACAGTGGTACATAATACATCGTAATACAGACAGTGGTACATAAGACACCGTAATACAGACAGTGGTACATAATACACCGTAATACAGATAGTGGTACATAATACACCGTAATACAGACAGTGGTACATAATACACCGTAATACAGACAGTGGTACATAATACACCGTAATACAGACAGTGGTACATAAGACACCGTAATACAGACAGTGGTACATAATACACCGTAATACGAACAGTGGTACATAATACACCGTAATACAGACAATGGTACATAATACACCGTAATACGAACAGTGGTACATAATACACCGTAATACAGACAGTGGTACATAATACACCGTAATACAGACAGTGGTACATAATACACCGTAATACGAACAGTGGTACATAATACACCGTAATACAGACAATGGTACATAATACACCGTAATACAGACAGTGGTACATAATACACCGTAATACAGAGAGTGGTACATAATACACCGTAATACAGACAGTGGTACATAATACACCGTAATACAGACAGTGGTACATAATACACCGTAATACGAACAGTGGTACATAATACACCGTAATACAGACAGTGGTACATAATACACCGTAATACGAACAGTGGTACATAATACACCGTAATACAGAGAGTGGTACATAATACACCGTAATACAGACAGAGGTAAATAATACACCGTAATACAGACAGTGGTACATAATACACCGTAATACAGACAGTGGTACATAATACACCGTAATACAGACAGTGGTACATAATACACCGTAATACAGACAGTGGTACATAATACACCGTAATACAGACAGTGGTACATGATACACCGTAATACAGACAGTGGTACATAATACACCGTAATACAGATAGTATTACAAATAGTTTGATGTAAAACTTACAATGCAGTGTGATAACAATATACAACATTTTTATAGCGCACTATCTATTTTGTAAAATAACTGTAATGCTCTTCACATATTGTGACAATGCATTTTATTTCAACTGTTACAGAATTACATAACCTATGTCTTTATTTCAACTGTTACACAATTATATAACCTTTGTCGACTTGAGCAGTTAAATGTGTTGTACCATGTTTATCTATTAAAACAACCTGGTAAATGTAGACAATAGTTTACAGCAGTAAAAGGACTGATTATAGGGTATTGAAATAAGTTAAGGTTGATTGTGAAAGGAGATGGGGTGGGGGTGGGGGTGGCGGGTGGTACTGGTTACTTTGTCCAGGCTCCGCTTTTACAATTGGTCACATTGTTCGAGGAGGATAGCACAGATTTGAAGTGGTTGAAATTCGTTGTGGTTCTAAAGTTTCCTGATAACTTGATCCATAAGTAATCTGCTGTATATCTGACAAATATACTGGTTTTAACTTGTGAAATGTCTCATAGGTTTGTATATCTAAAGCCGTATTTAGTGGTTTTAACTTGGAGAATGTCTGATATGTTTGTATATAGTGGTTTTAACTTGGAGAATGTCTAATATGTTTGCATATCTGAAGCCGTTTGTACTGGTTTTGACTTGAAGAATGTCTAATATGTTTGTATATCTGAAGCCGTGTGTACTAGTTCTAACTTGGAGAATGTCTAATATGTTTGTATATCTGAAGCCGTATTTAGTGGTTTTGACTTGGAGAATGTCTAATATGTTTGTATATCTGAAGCCGTATATGCCGTATTTAGTGGTTTTGACTTGGAAAATGTCTAAAATTTTTGTATGACTGAAGCCGTATGTACTGGTTTTGGCTTGGAGAATGTCTAATTTGTTTGTATATCTGAAGCCGTATTTAGTGGTTTTGACTTGGAGAATGTCTAATATTTTTGTATATCTGAAGCCGTGTGTACTAGTTCTAACTTGGAGAATGTCTAATATTTTCGTATATCTGAAGCCGTATGTACTGGTTTTGACTAGGAGAATGTCTAATTTGTTTGTATATCTGAAGCCGTATGTACTGGTTTTGGCTTGGAGAATGTCTAATTTGTTTGTATATCTGAAGCCGTATCTACTGGTTTTAACTTGTGGAATGTCTGTGAAAGTCAAAAGTTTAAAGCCAACATCAACGCCCTCTAGGTTTACATTGTCTCCGCAAGGAAACATCACTGAATGGCATATTTTTATTTTCCCTAGAGCTTTGTTAAATTTATGTTAAACTAGTGTATTAGGTGTTAATTTTCTTGTACCAGTGCAGATGTTAAGTTTGTTGATAAGTATGACAGGGTGTTGCCGTCGGCAAAAAGTTTACAGTGTTGAATCAAGAAGATGTCATTTATGAATATGTTGTGTGATGTCGATGCATCTTTAATATTTTTATTTGTCGGGCAGAGTTACTGCCCTTGCTACAGAGCTCTTTACTGTTCGAAAACATATAAGTTTTTATTGTTGACATACTGAAATTTAATCCATATCTCGAATCATTTTAGTTCACATATTTGTCCATTTATAGAGAAATAGTTTAATATGTTTTGTTTTGTTTGTTGTAGCCTTTTACCGCATCGCACTCGCCCACACTCGTACGCTCGATACTGATTGTTATTCATATTCATTTGGAAATACAAGTGTTGAGAAGATGAGAAGTGATGAGTTGTTTATACTTTCTGTCGGAATATCAGCCCCGGTATGTGGGACAGAACATGTTGAACAGAAGTTGTCCGAGAATTGAGCCTTGGGATACACTTTTGTGATATTACTCCAGCTACTGTGGGAGCCTTGGATCTTAGTTCGTTATGTCAGGTAGGAGAGATTCCGAAACACCATCAACTGATAATTTCTCAAGAAGAATATCATGAGGTAAGGACGCATATATAAGAATAATCATTGAATTGGTATCCATATCCTTTCTTAAAAGCACCTAAAAGATTGTCGAAAATGAGAAAATAGCATTCATTGAATTGATCGAAAAATGTCCGCATACAAGTTTTGGATATGGATGTTTATTATGCTAATTAGTCTGTAGCTACTTTTGTTTTTTGCGTTGGATAAAGACATATTAAATTAATTAAAATACTAACAAAAAGTAAGCAATTATCATTAAATAGAACAAAATGATTTTGGAGATTATTTTTCTGATTAATTCTTTATAGTTTATAACGGCTTTCCATTTTATCCTCAATATACATATGTAATTCCTTTTGACCTTAACCATGTTCTTCACAAGCGTTGTATTCCAAAATGTATAACTCGTATCGTTCGGTGGTGTCTTCTCGTTAACAATCAAGGTAAAATAATCTAAGTGAGAATGTGGGCAGTGAGGTAAAGTTGTGGAAATAATGTAACAGTTAATCCTCTGATAGAGGAAACTTATCTTTTTACAACTTTAATTTTCTATTCGTCCATGCGAGTTGTACGGAATGACAATATAAAGTGTGGTATCAGTGTTCGTGTTGCAGAGAAATTAACATGTACCATCCTTGTTCAACATTATTGATTATATACGTAAACACAGTTCATTAGTCCTACTTAGGGAGAGGCATTATACAGATATCAGCCTGCTGCCCTACACCCATTATGTTTTACCAATAAATTCTTTGTGAAAATGAAACAATACAAAGTGCTTTTCAAATATTCATCTCCAAACATTTTTTGTGAAGAAACTGTCCTAATTGCAGTCTCAGAAATTCTACAGTTTGGTATATGAAACCTCTTTATTAACTTGATTTACCGACGCAATCAAGGATTGTTGTCTGACTGAGGTACAAAGAGTAGCCGTTAGCTGCACACATGCCGCTTCCAAATTTGTCATCATAAGTGTCCACCATAGTCGAATATTGCCTCACGTCAGAACTTCCTCCCATTGCTAAATATCGTCTCACGTCGTTGTTTTGGTGTCTGAAAAATAAAATGCAAATATTGTGCCGAGATGTCGGATGATTGAACTTTAATCAATCTCTAAAACTTTTATGTAAATCTATAAATCATTGAGCGATTCACATGCAGAATACCTATTTTGATATATCCTTTTTTCACGGATAAACAATAGGAGGGGCAAACAATATATATAGGGGAGAGAGAAAGATATACAAATCTAGGTCACGACGACACGCTCTATACAAATCTAGGTCACGACGACACCCGCTATACAAATCTAGGTCACGACGACACGCTCTATACAAATCTAGGTCACGACGACACCCGCTATACAAATCTAAGTTGAATTAAGGTTACGTAACTCTTTAAATGAGAGATACGGTGGTGACAACGGAATCATTAGACACTGCTTCCCAATAAAAGCATGATATCGACCAATTACCCCATGGTCTTCATCAACTTTCATCTCACGAAACTTGTCTTTTCTTTCTTTCTTTTTTTTTTTTTTTTTTTGGAAAGTAGTCGACATCTGTCAAGGAAATCGTGATACTGGAAACAAGTCATTCGATACTGAATCAACTTATAAACCACTGTTACTATTATACGTGTTATCATCTGTATATAGTACAGTGTAAAGCATACCTGACGTCAATGAACTGATTCGCATATTTTATGTTGATAAAGACTCTCAAACGTCACGAGTCAGGGATAAGCCTTTTCTGCTTCATCAATCAGACCGACATGCAAATCTAGTTACCATTCGGAAAAAGTGGCATTCTAAAGAAGAACTAAGACGCCGAGAGGTTAACTGGCGACCTTCAAATTATCTGAAAATTCGAGTTGACAAGTTCCCATGTGTAGGCGTGGAATACGCCTCGAAATCGCTCTGGCTATCGTAATAATAAATGAGGTCAATTCCATCTTCCTGGCTTCATCTGTGTTTATTATCTTTGACATCAATTCAACTACATACAAGTACAGTACAGGTGTAGTGACTCAATGATAGTTCTACGTAGATAGATTGACTGTAACGAAAAGAAACAGTACTTATTAGAATTATTAACTAAGTAACAGTTACAATTATGCCTTATCATCTATAAAACATGACAAGTTTGATCTGTAGATGAGATCGAGACAACTCGCCCTCTACTCTTCCAGTATACAATATACATGACTTGACAAGACTAGGACGTTTCGGCCCAGAATGAATTGAACCGAACCTTATAAATATAGCAAAATACAATACTATTACTCTTACACGTTTATAGCGGTTTAAACAGCAATGTATCAATCATATCATAGCATACAAATACAACAGAAATCAAGTGATAGACTAGAATGCACGAGGGGACTTGTCGTCTGTCCACGGTTCACTGACATATTTATATATTGGCCAAATTATCAAAAATGACATTATAACATGATGACCTGGATCCCTAAACAAGCATAAATCATATTCAAATCATTCAACAGTAATTAGTTACCGTATCGTATCCTACGATAGTCCGAACGAATGTTCTCTTACTCAAACATGTGCTGCGCTTGGATAACGCTATCCCATAATATTCGTCTATACTAAAACCGGAAACCGGATAACCGTTTTTCCGGAATCTTAACAAAATTACCACAAATAAAAATAAACGATAAATTCAACATAAAACTAACATTTAGGCCGTTACACCATGTTTTGTATGAAGTATGGGTTTTGAGTGGTTCAATTTTTAATTCACTTGATTAAAAGTCCAACCACTCAAAGACACTGTTATTGTCGTGTATCATTTAAAAGGCGGCTGTGAATTTTTTTAACACATTTTTGACGTATAGGGAGGCATTTCAATCTTCAAAAACGCTCTTATTAGACAAAATAAAGAACTATGATCTTTGCAAGTAGCCTGTCTTTCGGAAAAATAGTTCAACCGCACAGTTTGAGGTAAAATATTCAAAATTCTTAAAATAGCCCCCATCTTCACTATTTGACTATTTGTCTCGAAAACATTCCTCTAACAGTGTCCAGATGCGTTCATAGTATCTAATATGGGCATCTTTATGCAATAACTGTGCAATATAATTCACAGCCGCCATTTGCATTTCAAGGTCAATAGAGAATCAACGTTTATGCTTTGATAAAGTAAAATCTTGTCAAACAAACGATCGCACTACCTGCTATAGACACCTGTGACAATAACGGCATGGTCATTTTATGCAATATGACTGATCCACATGAGCTTTATTTGTTCTCATGAAACATGCTTTTTTGATGTCTGATTTGCCGAAACCAACAGGTAGATTAACAAATTAAATGTCAAAATCAATACCTATGGATAGCCATTATACATATTAACAATTCAAGTCAAGTTACTTCTGTTTGATTGCAACAGAATTGCCATTTTTAATCTGGATAAATATCACTTGATTAACTGTTTACATGAACCTCAAAATGAGCTGATATATTTCAGTTATATGCCCCACTGCACTAAATTAATAGCCGAACTTCCAATCTTTGAGTTATCCGAACATTCGAGTTAATATGCGCTCATGTTTGGTATAAAATTTGACATTAATGTTCGCAAAACTGAGCGACAACCTGTGCGACCCTTTAACACCACCATATATCTAATCGTGAGACTTGAGATATAAACAGATACAAAACAAAACAGAGAACAAACAGGACAATGTCTACTATAAGACTCACAGATACAAAATGTAAACATTTTAAACACACAGAAAGTCGCTCTTAAGAATTCACAGCGTTGGAGCGTAAAACAGTAGAATGTTACAAGTACGTGGCAGACACTAATATTTCACTCATTTAACTGTACACCACTTAACCACCATACATCTTATTAAACTGTACACCACCTAACCATCCTACATCTCATTGAACTGTACACCACCTAACCATCCTACATCTCATTGAACTGTACACCACCTAACCACCCTACATTTCATTTAACTGTACACCCCCTAACCACCGTACATCTCATTTAACTGTACACCACCTAGCCATCCTACATCTCATTTAACTGTACACCACCTAACCATCCTACATCTCATTTAACTGTACACCACCTAACCATCCTACATCTCATTTAACTGTACACCACCTAACCACCCTACATCTCATTTAACTGTACACCACCTAACCATACTACATCTCATTTAACTGTACACCACCTAACCACCCTACATCTCATTTAACTGTACACGACCTAACCATCCTACAATTCATTTAACTGTACACGACCTAACCATACTACATCTCATTTAACTGTACACGACCTAACCACCCTAAATCTCATTTAACTGTACACCACCTAACCATACTACATCTCATTTAACTGTACACGACCTAACCATCCTACATCTCATTTAACTGTACACGACCTAACCATACTACATCTCATTTAACTGTACACCACCTAACCACCCTACATCTCATTTAACTGTAAATTCATGACTGAAGACTGGTTATAGCACTCTGAAACACTTAAGTAACAAGATTTGAAGTTTGGCTGCAATTAAGATATAGGTTCACCACCAGAATGTAGACCTATCGTTCAAAAGTCAAATAATACATAGGATACCTTCTTAAAATATATCAGATAGTTTCAATATTTGATAAACATATCATTTTACACAATATCATATTGAAAGCTCATAAAAGACTATACAATATCTAAGACGTTCATGAGAAGATAGCTCCTAGGTAGTGCTGCCTACTCATAACATTCACCTGTTTGGCGTGCCAACACTGTGATTATGTAAGCGTGATTTACTACTGCTGTTGGTCGGATTGACCATAGCTGTCGTGCAGACAGGGTCATGTGGTTTCAGTGTTTCCGTGGGAGGGGTCACTACTCTTTGTCAAAAACTTCCAATCTAAAGAATAATCCATGTAAAATGATATTTGAAATTTTAATACTTGCTTGTCTCACGAATCATTGGAGTCTAAATAAATTTGCATACAACAAATGCGAATAAATACAAGAGAAAAAAGCCAAATTAACATAACAATACACTGTTCATGACTTGATGTAGCTGTGCACCACCACATGTTTGTCGTCTGCTACATATTTTCCTATTCTCTTTGTATAATATGCATGTACTTGTGCGTTTGGTAGGACGTTGATAATATTGCACATAAATGATCTGTGGTAGAGTTAAAATTAGATAATTCAGTTTAATTCATGGGTCTGAAGCGAGATTCTCATGTGCTTAACTGTTACATTGTATACACGTGTCACCGTATACGTATGCTTTATCACATTGAAAAGACATTAATTTCAATTAAGAACACTGTCCCCGAATAACATTTCCGGACTAGTGGTGTCAAGATACGTTAAATCAAAAGGCTACAACTGCACAGTGTATGAAACTTTTTCTACAGCGACATAGATAATATATGTAATTATTGATAAACTATTTGTCAATTTAAGAAATCGGTGAATTGCTAATATTGCTTTTATTTAATTATGTATTATTGATCAGTTAATAAGTAGAGTACAATGTAATAACACAACTACATATACATATATGCTTTGGTGAAGTTTGCTAGGTACAATGTACATGTATTTGAACTACATGAAAAGCATTTCCTCCAATTCAAATGACCGCAACAATTTATTAAATTGACATGTGCTTATAAAGATAAATCACTAGGATGTAAATACTGCATTTTTTATTGTCAATTTAATGCAAAAAGGCAATTGTGAAGCAAAGCATATTTGGAACTGGTTGAATATTATATACATGTATATAAATTGTCGAGACTGTATTGAATCTTTGAACTTTTAAGGATACTTAGTATATGCATGTATGATAATCCGTTTTGATGCATCTCTTGTTGTTGAATCTAATGTCTTGATTATCTATATAACTTTCATTAAATAGAGCAGTCATTGCCCATTAATTCCTTACAAGTCGGCCATTTCAAATTTAAATTGTAAATTTCTGTTACCATAATTCTGAGTGTTGTTCGGAAGTTTTATTCAAAGGGTCACATAGACTGTCGGTCAGTATCCCGAACTTTATATCAAACCTCATACCAAACATAGGGGTATATTAACTTTAATATTCGGATGACTCAAAGACTTGAAGACTTTAATTTTACTATAGTCAGACATTTGGTGAGGATATGGTAATAATCGTTCATGTCGCTAAAAGATATGATCAATATAATAAAATCATACTTGTGCAAAACTTACCTGTGATATAAGGCGTCTCGGCCCCATCTTGGACAGAACGTGTATATTTTCCGACAGCTTTGGATGAGCGTTGCACATACCTTCATCTTTACGCATTCAATTAACTAGCTTACTGCGCCACATTACCTATAGCAGTATATACCTCGTGACTCTTGTATTTTTCCCAGCATGCCCAGGTAGATAAAAGGAAGTGTCATGTTAAGAGTCCCGCCTCTCCACCTAAAGCCACTGAAAGATTCAATCTAGTTTTTGTCGATTTTTTTTATTGTGTATTAAGTTGGTCTAAAGACAACAAATCCTACTTGAATTGTCTCAGTCAGTACTTTTTTTATATCATGAAATAGAAATTAGTCCTTATATTTCAATATGCTGGGATTATGTGACTAGAACATCTAAATTACAACATAATTCTAATTAAAATAAGGAACAAGCGTCTATCACGCCTAAACGTTTACCTGAATGTTGTCTACATAATAATGGGTCTCTTAGACAAGCTGTGGAAAAATTCATATCAATATAATTGGTACATATGCTGTCTTGTATGCTGTGAAAGGTTTGACATTGCCCCGTAACCTAAGTATGTAGGTCACAAAAGGTCGACGATCAAATGTTCACTGTGGATTGATTTGCATTTGCACATCATCACTGTCATGCCCCGTTAGGTAATGGTGTTTTGAATATAACGAGCCATTCTGATTACAGAAGAGAGTTGTGAACACTATCACTTATTTGTAAGAACAATCCAATTGAGACAAGTACGAAATCTAGCTCAGAAATAGTTAAAATTATCATTACAAAATTGATCGAGATGCTACATTATACATGAACAACTGTGAATAGTTACACTCTAGCATAAAATCGTGGTTCGCCGTGAGTTTTTGCTCTTATTAAATCAGCAAAACAGCCCAATGTTTATCTTTATTGTCAGAAAGACTCCCTGATGACATCCGTTTTAAGTAATTTGTTGTTTACGCTTAAAGGCTTATAATATTTACAAAGGAAATTATTTTGTTTACGTTTCAGATTGGTCTCCAAAAATTCCAGCCAAAAATTGCACGAATTGGTCCCAAATAATAACCTTAATGGAAATTCCTTCTTTGTTCAGAATATGAGTGGACATATTGAAATGAAAAAAAAAATCAAATTATAACAGTTGAGTTAGGAGTCGCCCATTAATCTGTACGTATATAGTTGGGGTACACAATCTCGCACACTGTCGGTATTAATTTAGATAGTTTTCTATTACAGTCATTTCAAATCAAAGAGGATTCCTTTCCATTCTTAGTTGTACAAATTTTAAATGTTTAGTAGCATAAAGTGTGTAAACGGATGTGCGCAATCGTATCACTGCTCAGGGGAGCTGTTGTTAAGTTGTGTTTATGTACGTCTTGGTTTGAAGACGGTCGAGAGCGTAATTTCGTACAACCATCTAACTTCCTTATAGGGAACAACCAACCAATTGAAAAAATAGATTTTTGAAACATCCTCTATGTATAGAAAGTTGACCCAAGGATAAAATGTCTGGTAGCCACTGATTTGCCAGTATGTTTTGAAGTAAGAAAATAGATATGTAGCCTGATAGGTAACTATAAATACGTAAGTTCGATTAATTTTTTTCCAAAAGTTCAGGTAATAATAATTAACAGGTAAACATTTCAGATTTTTGAGAATTTTGACTGCGAAATTCACCCATTTTCAAAATTGCTTTCCTGGAGAAAATTTGAGCTGAAGGACCCACGCAGTCATTCTCATGTTTTTGCCGGAAGTAGAATTATTAAAATTTTGTGGACAGAGGATATCAGAAACAGTGGGACTGTCAGAATGGATTTCAAGACACATGATTGGGGTCGATACGAACTAGATTTGACAAGAAATTTGAGTTGTTAAATGTTTTCATTTTCGAGTAATCGTCAATTTACGGTGTCATTTTGGACATACTCGGTGTCACAGGGACATGCCGAACGTTATTCTGAGGAGTTATGAGGCAAAGTTCCTATATCAACCCACTGTAATGTGTATATAGTAATGTGCTGCAACATACGTATCCCTGTGCCGCTGCAAAAATCTGCTGCTATGTGTGTTACTTTATACACATTATGTCGTCTGCTACAGTGTACAGAGTCCAGAGAGCTACGAGGCCCTTGGCCTCTTGTTGGATTAGATGTTATATGAGACCCTAAACGTTTGTTATAAACCTTAATTGTCATATTGAATACAAGAATTTCAATGAAATACTCCAAAACGTTAACACTAAAGTCTATGGAAAAACAATTGGTTGGTTGGTCGCTATATTTATCGGTTAGAATATTTTCCCAACATTTTGTAGACAAACATCATCCTAAAATATTGTTATGCCCGATCCCACGCTTGACGGACGTAAGTCTGGCATTATTCTCCGTATGAACAAAAATGCTCAGCCCTCGGCCTCTTGTTTTCAGGGAGTGTTTCTGGAAATAAAAATAAACGCTAAGTTGCTTTTGTCATTTGATATGAGTGAAAACTCTTGACAAATCACGCTTCGATTTCCAAGTTTTACAGCTTGCCCAACTTCGCGAAGGATTTACAGTTGTGTATGAAAGACCTGACCAATGATGTTGTATAGTGTTTTATCTATTTCTGAGTTTGACTTTGTATTTGTCTCAGTCTGATTGTTCCTAAAAATAAGTGATCTTAAAATGCACTACTAACTTCTGAGAGCATGATAGCCCGCCATCTTGAAAATACCATTTCCTAACAAGTACACGACAATGATTTCAAGAAAACCATTATGTTCTGCATCAATACGTCGGCAGACAATTTTTTCACGCTTACCTCCTTACTGAAACAAAAACATTAAATTAAGTGAAATACAACTTCATTGCAAATTATATTCTTTATTCTGGCCTCTATGGAAAAAAATAATCCTGTTTGGTGATACATACTCTTCGGGCCTCTTGTTATGAATGACCGTCTGATTTACTATCAGTTTTAACAATTCAAGGGAAGCAAATCCCATATTTACAAGTTCTTGGATTATCAGGCACGGTACCAATGTATAGGCGTAGGCCATATCTATCAATGCTATTTACGTGGTAGTGTGAAATTTGAATTTTCAATTATTCCTAGATGTTTTAAGGGATGTAGTAATAAATGTATAATATTGTATTTATTTACTCGATTTGTAATCTAACTGCTGATTGAAGTTATTATAAGTTATTATAGTGTACAGTGTAAATCGTATTCACCTGTTTGTAGTATGGTCCTATCAGGTATATAAGAAATGATTGGATACCATCTAGAGCGGGATGTAGGCTTTTTTTTTTTTTTTTTTTTTAATATTTAGTCAGTATAGCTTAGGCCAGCTACCGGAGATGTTAATCTGAACAAGCGAGATAGAAGATATTAGAGCATTATCAATTTATTTTCATGAGGATATTTATTGATTATTTTTGGTAATTGAATGCAATATACGATTTAGTATTTCTATCATATAAATCATAAATATGGTATCAAGGTGTTTAAGGTTTGTGCTCTTCCTAACGGTAAGTATTAGTATATGTTACGAGATAAGTGAATGTTTCAGTCTTGGAATATGAGTTTGAAGACGGTCGATAGCGTAATTTCGTACAACCATCTAACTTCCTTATAGGGAACAACCAATCAATTGTAAAAAAAGATGTTTGAAACATCCCCTGTGTATAGAAAGTTGAGCCAGGGATAAAATGTCTGGCAGCCACTGATTTCCCAGTATGTTTTGAAGTAAGAAAATAGATATGTAGCCTGATAGGTAACTATCCCTTCGTATTGTTAAGAGAAATAAAAAGTTAATGTTTCAGTCTTGGACTATGATGTTAAAGTCAGACAGGTTAATTTAATGCAATTAACTTGTAATGGAAGTGGATTTTGAGTTTTTTCCTTCTTTTCGTTTTCCTTTCAAAGCACATTATTAAATCTACAAGTACAATGTATATTTCATTTGTTCCGTAATTGCGGATTAATACAATTGCAGTAAAGTGGCCATTTTGAATTTTATATCTTTATTTCTTAAAAAGTACTGAATCAACCTATCTCACATGAAGGTCTCCCCCTAACCCTAGATGTGCATAGTCGGTTCGCGTCCCAATGTACTGAACGATCTTTAATATCAGTGTGTTCCAATGTAATGAACCATCTTATCAGTGTGTTCCAATGTAATGAACCATCTTATCAGTGTGTTTCAATGTAATGAACCATCTTATCAGTGTGTTCCAATGTAATGAACCATCTTACAATTGTGTTCCAGTGTAATGAACCATCTTATCAGTGTGTTCCAATGTAATGAACCATCTTATCAATATGTTCCAATGTAATGAACTATCTTATCAGTGTGTTCCAATGTAATGAACCATCTTATCAGTGTGTTCCAATGTAATGAACCATCTTATAATTGTGTTCCAATGTAATGAACCATCTTATCAGTATGTTCCAGTGTAATGAACCATCTTATCAGTATGTTCCAATGTAATAAACCAGCTTATCAGTGTGTTCAAATGTAATGAACCATCTTATCAGTGTGTTCCAATGTAATGAACCATCTTATCAGTGTGTTCCAATGTAATGAACCATCTTATCAGTGTGTTCCAGTGCAGTTGAACTGGAAATTGGTGAGGATGATAAGGACGGGGAGCCAACAAAGTGCTGTTAATTTCCAGCCTCATAAAAACTTTGACATGGCAGCTACGACAGCCATTTTGTAACATGATTGCGCAATCATGGTTTTCCTGAACAACACCTATTTCAAACTTCTCAATTTCCACCAGTGGCATTCATCTCAAACTTCATAGCTACAATGATTCTGAGATGGTCCTGACCAAGTGTTGTTTATTTTCTGGTCGGTCCAAAATTGTCGATTGCTGCCATGACCAACAGTGCCACTATACTTGCTACTGAATATGTATACTGCAACAGTCTTTAGAGTCAGATGACCGTTAAGGCCCATGAGCCAGCCTCTTGTTTTTCAGACAACTTGGACATCTCCCTTACATATACATACAACCCAGACAACTCGAACAGCTTTTTTTTCTTTCCTATGCAATTATGTCTGAATTAAAGTCAATGAAATGCTTGTTTGGCAGTATTCAACTTTCTTTCTTGTTGGCTCAAACTAATTACCTGTTGACATGCTGATATTTTATGATATTTCTTACAATAATGGAATGCAGCCATTGGTTTGGGAGACAATTTTATTTTAAAAATAGCATGAAAATATCATTTTGTCCAACAGACTTCTTGACAATAAAAATCTATCGTTCATCAAAAAAAATCTGCTTATCAGGACTGACAGATTGTGTGTTTTTGCCAGGACCTTCTTATCAGTAACATATGCACGTTCTCCATGTTATCAGTAAAGAAGGGGAAAGATCATACATAGAACAAATAAACATCCCTCTTGGATTTCTTGTTTGTATTGCCATAGCAGATATTAGATAACAGAGATTGGAAAGCCTTGAGCCTGTAGTACAGGTTTTATCTTTATAAGCCAGGGACTGGTCTAAAAGAAAATTAAACAGGTCAACAGTTCTTGTCAAACTAGACATGCTATGACTAGATAAGTATAGCTCATTGGTACAGTTGGCAAAACCGTGTGTGTGTGTGTCTGTGCATGGCTCATCATCAAATTTTAGATACCATGTTAAAAGTGCTATGACTTGCAATTGTAGAGTATTGATACTGTAAACAGGGGTGAAGCCAGGTTGGGGGAAACACAAAATGAAGGAGGAGAGTATCATTGCTCGAGTTGTTAAATGTGATCATAGCACTTGTGAACTCTGTTGGTAGTGCTGTGGGAGGCAAAATTAGGGACAAAAAATATGAAGCCGATACAGTCAGCATAGTACTTAACAGTCTTGATTAATTGATTAACTCAATTGACATTAGCATAGTACTTAACAGTCTTAATTAATTAGTTTAATTTACATTAACTGGTACAAAAAAAGTAGACGTGTACTTCAAATTAGATTAGGATGTCACAATTGGTATTAATCATAACAATGACTTATAACTCTTATATTGCCTAAATGAGTCCTACTTTGTAGATGTTCATGAGCATATGGAGTGGTTCTGGTTTCTTCTATTAAGATATTATCATTGTAAAATCTTGACAAAAATAAATCAAAGGAATTCTAATCTGCAAAACATGTATCCATGAAAATACACAGTAATTCAAAGTTCAATAATTGTTTTAAGGTATGCATATCAAGATGTAATAAAGAATGTTTCTAGTAAAAGTCAGATAGATAAAAGAACTGGATGCAAATATTAGTCAACTTGCTTGTTCTGACAGGCGGCAAGCTTGGATTTTGAAAATTGACGTTTGTTATCGCTATTTCTTAAAAAGTACTGGAGAGATATTTCTCAATTTTCACATGTAGGAAATCTTTAGAATCATTTCACTTTTAAACTTACTTCAGTACCTACGAAAGCCGGTTGGGACCATTGTCGTAGAAGAAAATAATTTTTTTTTCGCGTAATAACGCGAAACTAACGCGTTATATTGCGAAACTTTCGCGTTATTACGCGAAACTAACGCGTTATTTCGCGAAACTTTCGCGTTATTACGCGAAACTAACGCGTAATATCGCGAAACTTACGCGTAATTACGCGAAATATTATTATATGACTGTGATTTCCCCCCTTTCCAGATTGGGCAATTCTAAACATTATTCCTTTGATCAAATATTATTATCAACCCCGAATCCGTGCCTCAGTGTAGGACAAAACACCCCCGTCCCTTACCCCCACCCCCCGGACAAAAGCCCCTTCTATATAAATTTAGTTGGTATACGTTATATCCTATTAGTAAATCTGTATTTTTTAATAGTATTTTATCAATAATCATCGATTACATGGTGCCATCAGGTTCCTAAAACATCTCCTTTTTCAGTATCTGTGTCTCAAGTTATAATATAATGACTGCCTTACCAAACAAGTTGCTCTGTCTTGTAATCATTTTAATTTTAGAAATGATTAAAATCAAAGAAATGATATAAAAAACAAATTGATACCTGTGCAAATAAAGACATTTCACTGTTGATACACATGAAGACATTAATGATATATTTCTTTTCATGAGAATTTTTTTTTTTTTTAAAGATAAAGGAGCTTTTGTCCACTTTTTGATTAGTATGAAGGGGCTTTTGTCCTAGGGGCTAATGGGTAAGGGGGGGGGGGGGGGGGGGGGGGGGGTTCCGTACCCTCTCTCGCTACAGAGTTATACAACCACCCAATAACTCGAATACGCACCCAAATATAATAACAGGGACTCTCCCGCAATCCGTGACGTCAAATCCAGGGTGACATAACAATCCAACAACTTGATTACACACCCAAATATAGTAACAAGGGAATGTCCAACTATCCGTGTCGTCAAAAATGCATGCTCACATGTACATGTAGGTATGTACTCCCGGACAGAGTTTAATAGACTGATTTTTTTAGATGTTTTAGCATTTACATTTTGTTGAATTTTAAGCAATAATAAATAATGAAGTTTAAATTCATTGTTGACTTTGACTTTTTAAATGTCATTTTGAACCTTTCTCCAGTCGATCTATATTATTTTTTCAATCCTATGACAGGTAATGATAATCATTCTGTAATATGAAAATGTTGCAGTTTTGTCATATAATAAAGCAGTTATCAACCTGTTTTCAGGTGAATACGATGACCTTCGGCCTCGGGAAATATCATTTTCTCGAGTTGTTTATAAATCATCATATTTACCTGAAAACAGGTCGATAATTGTATAATATCACGAAACTTTTGCGTTATAATGCGCAGCAGGTTATATCAGACGATGAAATGGTTTCAGAGTATCAGATACTGACTGTAAAGATGGAGGGCGAGAACCAAGATTTTTTTTTCTGTCCAGAATTTTGTAATTCTTTGAGAATGAATAATGCAACATCGTATATATCCGAGAACTAATTTCCTTATTGTTAAACGCTATCGTTTCAAAGTTCGTTTACGTGTTCAATTGCTTAAAACAGCACTATCCACTATTGTTAAAAAAACTCAAAATTTCAGCTTGGGATAGGAGGCTAAGCTCAAAATAAAAACTCACTAAACTGTTGTGCCTCATGTCAATACTCTTCAAAAGTAGCCGATACTTCTTATAACTATCAATGTATATTCGTGATATAACGCGTTAGTTTCGCGTAATAACGCGTAAGTTTCGCGTAATAACGCGTAAGTTTCGCGAAATAACGCGTTAGTTTCGCGTAATTACGCGAAAGTTTCGCGATATAACGCGTTAGTTTCGCGTAATAACGCGTTAGTTTCGCGATATAACGCGTTAGTTTCGCGTAATAACGCGAATTTTTTTTAATTTTCTTCTACGACAATGGTCCCAACCGGCTTTCGTAAGTACCAACATGAAAAATGATATAAAAAAACATCTGTCAAGCATCCCTATACGTAGCTAATTATTCCCCTTGTGTGAATGTAACATACTTCAGCAATGAATGTGCCCATACAATAATGAGCAGACATTAATTAATGTCGTTTTGCATTTCTGTATTTTCAGAAACCAATCGAACCTTACATTGCTGTAAGGTTGAATGACCTATGAAGAGTCCATCGTTTCTACCTCTAGGTGGCAAATTTAACACGACTGTTCTGCAAGTTTCATACAATTTTGACTTTCAACTGGTCTGGAAATGGGACTCCTCACAAGCGTTATACGGTTATACATTAAATCTAGTCAGCTGTTCATCGTACATGCTGAGACCAGATATCATGTTTGTCATTTTCATGTCATTCCATAGGTTTATGTTATAACACAGGTTTTTGACTTTGTCTTGTATATGTACTTTGTGTACTGATTATCTCGGCATTAATCCTCTTAAGAAAGGATATGTATCCCAAGTAAGTCGTGGTTTATAGTAAAGGTGTGCTTGTATATCCAAAGTAAGTCGTGGTTTATGGTAAAGGTGTGCTTGTATACCCCAAGTAAGTCATGGTTTATGGTAAAGGTGTCTTTGTATACTCCAAGTAAGTCGTGATTTATGGTAAAGGTGTACTTGTATATCCCAAGTAAGCTGTGGTTTATGGTAAAGGTGTGATTGTATATCCCAAGTAAGTCGTGGTTTATGGTAAAGGTGTGCTTGTATACCCCAAGTAAGTCATGGTTTATGGTAAAGGTGTCTTTGTATACCCCAAGTAAGTCGTGATTTATGGTAAAGGTGTGCTTGTATATCCCAAGTAAGTCATGGTTTATGGTAAAGGTGTGCTTGTATACCCCAAGTAAGTTGTGGTTTATTGTAAAGGTGTGCTTGTATACCCCAAGTTAGTCGTGGTTTATGGTAAAGGTGTGCTTGTGTACCCCAAATAAGTCATGGTTTATGGTAAAGGTGTGCTTGTATACCCCAAGTAAGTTGTGGTTTATAGAAAAGGTGTGCTTGTATACCCCAAGTAAGTCATGGGTTATGGTAAAGGTGTGCTTGTATACCCCAAATAAGTCATGGTTTATGGTAAAGGTGTGCTTGTGTACCCCAAGTAAGTCGTGGTTTCTGGTAAAGGTGTGCTTGTATACCCCAAGTAAGTCATGGTTTATGGTAAAGGTGTGCTTGTATATCCCAAGTAAGTCGTGGTTTATGGTAAATGTGTGCATGTATATCCCAAGTAAGTCATGGTTTATGGTAAAGGTGTGCTTGTATATCCCAAGTAAGTCATGGTTTATGGTAAAGGTGTGCTTGTATACCCCAAGTAAGTCATGGTTTATGGTAAAGGTGTGCTTGTATATCCCAAGTAAGTAGTGGTTTATAGAAAAGGTGTGCTTGTATACGCCAAGTAAGTCATGGTTTATGGTAAAGGTGTGCTTGTATATCCCAAGTAAGTCATGGTTTATGGTAAAGGTGTGCTTGTATACCCCAAGTAAGTCATGGTTTATGGTAAAGGTGTCTTTGTATACTCCAAGTAAGTCGTGATTTATGGTAAAGGTGTGCTTGTATATCCCAAGTAAGCTGTGGTTTATGGTAAAGGTGTGCTTGTATACCCAAAGTAAGTTGTGGTTTATTGTAATAGTGTGCTTGTATACCCCCAAGTTAGTCGTGGTTTATGGTAAAGGTGTGCTTGTGTACCCCAAATAAGTCATGGTTTATGGTAAAGGTGTGCTTGTATATCCCAAGTAAGTCGTGGTTTATGGTAAAGGTATGCTTGTATACCCCAAGTAAGTCATGGTTTATGGTAAAGGTGTGCTTGTATACCCCAAGTAAGTCGTGGTTTCTGGTAAAGGTGTACTTGTATATCCCAAGTAAGTCGTGGTTTCTGGTAAAGGTGTGCTTGTATACCCCAAGTAAGTCATGGTTTATGGTAAAGGTGTGCTTGTATATCCCAAGTAAGCCATGGTTTATGGTAAAGGTGTGCTTGTATACCCCAAGTAAGTCAAGGTTTATGGTAAAGGTGTGCTTGTATACCCCAAGTAAGTCATGGTTTATGGTAAAGGTGTGCTTGTATACCCCAAGTAAGTCGTGGTTTCTGGTAAAGGTGTACTTGTATATCCCAAGTAAGTCGTGGTTTCTGGTAAAGGTGTGCTTGTATACCCCAAGTAAGTCATGGTTTATGGTAAAGGTGTGCTTGTGTACCCCAAATAAGTCATGGTTTATGGTAAAGGTGTGCTTGTATATCCCAAGTAAGTCGTGGTTTATGGTAAAGGTGTGCTTGTATACCCCAAGTAAGTTGTGGTTTATTGTGAAGGTGTACTTGTATACCCCAAGTAAGTCATGATTTATGGTAAAGGTGTACTTGTATATCCCAAGTAAGTTGTGGTTTATGGTAAAGGTGTGCTTGTATAGTAACTTTCTTAGCCATAGTAAAGATAACAGGGCCCCTTTCTTTGTAATGGAATTTGGTGCCAATCAAATGTTATGATATGGAGAAATATAAAGAGGTAAAACTTAATGATTTGTCACAAATCACACACAAAGTAATATTTGTAGAGTAGAACTGTAGAAAACAACAGAGATGTCACAAATGCCACACAAATATTTGTAGAGTAGAACTATAGAAAAACAGATGAAACTATATGTAAATATAAAATTTACATGCTTGTTATTTAATCAAAATTTACAGTTTAACCTTCGTGCCCATCAACTGTAAAGATTTTGTTTACAAGACTTTTTAAACCATTTCTCCAACTAATATTACAGTCATATGTGTTAGAGAAGATTCCTGAATGATGTTGTTAGAAAAGATTCCTGAATGATGTTGATTCAGATTTGCAAAAGAAGGCTGGCTCCTTTCCGGATCCCTTCCGTGGGTCCTTAAGAAGTAAAGGGATGTCTGAAAGTTTTGGTATTCATTACTGCAAAACAACCTCTATTTATGTTTTATTTTGAGGGAACTAAGCCATTAAAAAATGTACTACATTGCCGTACCAAAAGTAAATGCAAGCTTAGACTGGTAACCATCTTTGGTAAAGGAGGCTTGATTTAGTACTCATGTTGGCTAGGCTTGGTCTACTTGCTGTTAAGAAAGTGTATTTTTGCACACAAAAAATAGAAATATTTAATATATTTTTGACATTTATTCATATAATTTTGTTTATCATAATGTTTTATATTTATTTCACAATATTTTGTATAATTAATGATATATGTATGATGCTACATTATGACTTGTATGATTTATTAAAAACTTGTTTGTTTCCAACAGATTGGATCGTCCCTTTACTATATAATGCCACTGTTTCATCCACCTCTGCCAGACCAAATGTAGTAATATCTCTATGGATTACTTCTCTCCTTTGAAAGAATACAGCATAATAACACAGATTTTATAACTTCTGTCCTATTACAGAATACAGTATAATAACAAAGACTTTATTACTTCTGTCCTTTGACAGATTACAGCATAATAACAAAGATTTTTATTCTAATTGCCTTTTGTCAGTCGTCGTGCGTTGTGCATCCGTAAACAATTTACATTTTCGACTTCTTCTCCAAAACCCCTAAACCAAATTCAATGAAATATGGCTGGAAGCTTCTATGGCTAAAGGTCAAACAAAATTGTGAATTATACAGTCCCCACCCACCAGCGGCCTGAGGGGCGGGGCTAAAATGGGTCAAATTGACTAAAACTTCAAAAATCTTCTTCTCTACTCTCAGAAATGGTGGAATCAAACACTCTTCATAGATGGAAGGATCTTAAGGTGCTTTACAAAATTGTGAATTTCATGACCCAGTGGTCACACATTTGCCCCTGGGGAGGGGGTAAACTTTACTATAGTTTATATAGGGAAATCACATTTTTATACGCCCGACGAAAGACGGGACGTATTATGTTATCATGTTGGCTGGCACGCGGGTGGGTGGGCGGGCACATATGGTGTCCGGACCAAAACTCCAATACTACTCGACCCAGGCTCTCCATACTCGACACAAATATACATCTTGATGAGCCAGAGTGTCGCACATCAAAATCATGCCCCTTACCCCCGAATTGGCGGAATTGTTCCTCTTTGATGATTTTACTGGTCCGGACCATAACTCCAGTACTACTCGACCCAGGCTCTCCATACTCCACACAAATATACATATTGATAAGCCGGAGTGTCGCATACCAAAATCATGCCCCTTACCCCCTTATTTGTGGAGTTATTCTCCTTTGATGATTTTACTTCGGACACATATGATGTCCGGACAATATCTCCAGTACTACTCGACCCAGGCTCTCCATACTTAACACAAACATACATCTTGATGAGGCGGAGTGTCGCATACCAAAATCATGCCCCTTACCCCCGTATTTGCGGAGTTATTCCCCTTTGATGATTTTACTTGTCCGGACCATAACTCCAGTACTACTCGGCCCAGGCTCTCCATACTTGACACAAATATACATCTTGATGAGCCGGAGTGTGGCATACCAAAATCATGCTCCTTACCCCCTTATTTGTTGAGTTATTCCCCTTTGATGATTTTACTTCGGGCACATAGGGTGTTGAGCTCTCCATACTTAACACAAATATACATCTAGATGAGCCGGAGTGTCACATACCAAAATTATGCCCCTTACCCCCTTATTTGCGGAGTTATTGCCCTTTGATGATTTTACTTATCCGGACCATAACTTCAATACTACCCGACCCAGGCTCTGTATATTCTGTATATAAACATGTTAACTAATGTTTGTGTTGTTGTGTCTAAACCAAGGTTTCCCATATTTGCAACATATATACATCTCATCATTTAAAGTTGCCCTTCAGTTTCAACTACACACCATTATGTGTATCAATATCTCCTCCCAACTTTCCAACAATGATACTTCATTTTAAAGCATTACAACCTGTGAAACTACCCCCTTCCAAGTGTCAAATATTGCGGCGGGCGTATGTTGTGGCCCTCCAACGGGCCCTTGTTTACTATAATTTGCTTGATTTCTATTGAAATTCATTCTAACTTGATTAACATTATCAGGATGGGATGACAGTTTGATGGCATGCACATGTTGGCCCTGACTGACCCCAGGGGCTGATGGATGGGGCTAAAAAGGGTCAAATTGACTGAAACTTCAAAACTCTTCTTCTCTACTCTCAGAAATGGTGGAATCAAACACTCTTCATAGATGGAAGGGTATTAAGATACTTTACCAAAATTGTGAATGTCATGACCCAGGGGTCTCACGTTTGCCCCTGGGGAGTGGGTAAACTTTACTATAGTTTATATTGGGAAATCACATTTTTGATTATAATTTGTTTGATTTCGATTGAAATTCGTTCTAACTTAGTTAACATTATCAGCATGGAATGACAGTTTGATGGCATGCACATGTTGGCCCTGACTGACCCCAAGGGGCTGATGGGTTGGGCCAAAAAGGGTCAATTAAATTAACTGAAATATTTCAAATCTCAGGTGACCGTTAAGGCCCATGGGCCTCTTGTATTACTTCTGTTCTATAACAGAATACAGTATAATAACAAAAATTTATTACTTCTGTCCTATTACATATTATAGCATAATAAAGATTTTATTAATTCTGTCGTATGACAGAATACAGTATAATAAAGATTTTATTACTTCTGTCCTATGACAGAATACAGCAAAATACAGAATTTATTACTTCTGTCCTATGACAGAATACAGCAAAATAACAAATATTTTATTACTTCTGTCCTATGACAGAATGCAGCATAATAACAAAGATTGTATTACTTCTATCCTATGACAGAATACAGCAAAATAAAGATTTTATTACTTCTGTCCTATGACAGAATACAGTATAATAACAAAGATTTTATTACTCCTGTCCTATTACAGAATCCAGTATAAGAACAAAGATTTTATTACTTCTGTCCTATGACAGAATACAGCAAAATAAAGATTTTATTACTTCTGTCCTGACAGATTACAGCATAACAAAGATTTTATTACTTCTGTCCTATGACAGTACAGTATAACAACGTGTTTTTTTCAAGATTTTATTGATTCATTCAGACACATGAAAATGTGTAACATAAGGACATTTGTGACAAAAGAAGTGAGCATGACAGGATTGATACATACAGATCATACATAATCCAAGTAACTACACGTGTACACATATATGTATTATACATTCTGCTTTAATACATGTAAATGTACTATTTTCAAATCAATGACATCTCTTTTCTTAGAAATATTGCTAGATTGTTCAAACAGTAAGTTGGACGTTACAAATATTCAGCAGACGTTCTAATTTAAGAATATTTGGATTTTCAGAATGTGGTGAGCCGCATATAATTTCTATTCTACCACGTTTGCTATGCAACGCCGGTTTTGATTGGTTTAAAACCGTGTATTATTTGCCAGTAATACACACTCGTGTCAACAATACACGCTCGTGAGTAACGGCTGTAACAATCTTTCCCCTCCAAAATCTTGCATTTGTAAACAAACATGGCGGCGCCAAAACGTTTGAACGTCGGAGACTGTGTATTTTACAACGGAGAAATTTGCCAGATTAATAATTTCTATCCACCCAGAGCAGACTTTGCTAAATGATATATTGTAAGATCAATTTCCACAGGCAACCTTTGGAGAGCATTTCTTCATGAATTGCTGGCCGACATCCCCAAAAGTTCTCGCAACGTTGCCGTCACCGCAACGTTGCCGTTAACCGGCTTGGGATTGACGTCAGCTTTTGAATATTCATTAGCACACGCGCCTTATCGTTTCTTGTGAATTGTAACATCCATTTAGCGACACATTTCCCGGGGTTTCGTTGCCGTTTTTTCTATTAGGAAGAGGTAGATCTCAGAACTAAACAGTGCATGGTAGAATACAAATAATCACCTTTGACTCATGTATTGTTGCAGGATATACAACTCTGACGAGGATATTTTGCAATTTTACTTAATAACTCGGGCCTACGGCCTTCGTTATTAATTTAATTGCAAAATATCCTCGTCCTCGTTGTATATCCTGCAACAATACACGAACCATCGTTAATTATTTCTTAAATAACCGTGACTTTTTTCCTTTTGACATTTGAACAAATAGTGAAAAATTCGTCAAAAGCCTTACGGGAAAAGAAGAACGTACAATGAAGTTTTTACCAGCTGATAAATAATGAGAAATTAACGAATGCATAATAAATCAAAGTTGTTGGGGTAAGTTTTAAGCTTAGTTTAAAGCTTGTAAGTCCAAAAGTATACACCTCACAACCTTCTAATTTTGTTTATACATTTATTAGAGGTCAAGGAGTGATGCTTTAGCATAATCATGCAGAAAAAAATGCGTTTTTTCGCATTTTATCATTTTGTGGACTTGACTTTTTTGGAACCAAAACTCTCTTTTAAAATTACAATTCATATAAATCAGAATACATAACTAAAACCACAATAAAATTACTAGAATTCTTTGGAGATGGTAAATATGGGTTTTGCCTGATGCCAAATCTAAGTGCTTCTTAGACAATAAAGTTGTTGAAAGGTGACCATTTTGTGTTTTTAAAGTGCTCTAATTTCATGTGAGGTTCCGTGGTCTCCTTGTTTTCAAATGATTAGAGACAAAGAGGAAGTAAAAGGGAAGTATAGAAAAAAAACTAATACATTGACCAAATAAATATTCAAAGGTGGGTACAAAGATTTCTCTGAGATCTCCACATCTTTTGATTTTGAAAAATAAACGGTGCTAAAATGGTATTCACGTCGGCTGTATTTCTATAATTTACAAAGGTGTTTTATAAAAAAAAATAGGGGGGGGGGGGGGGGGGGGGGTGGTTGTGTAGGAACTGATTATGATATGATGCTTTTGATACAAGTTTATATTTCAACGGCCATGCCTTTGAATAAGAGTTCCTCATACTGTCGCGAGTATTTCAATATAAGCACGGTCTAAAGTTAAACTTTTCCCGTTAGAGACGTTTCCTGACAACCGTCTCAACCAATGGTATTTGAGTCTTGCCGCCATGGTTGTCATGGGCAAATGCCCTCATCCTATCGAAGTAGAGATCTGTCAGTCGCGTTCTTTCCTCCTGTGGCCTCGTTTTCGACAACCCGTTGTAGATCACATGGTAGAACCACGGCTTTATACCTGCCACCACCCTCTCGGCATACTCTGCCTTGGTAGCTTCGTCTAATAACAGATATAATATTCGTTATATGTGCAGGCATACTTGGGGTTTTAATGAGTTATCATTATATAATGTTTTTAAATATGGAAGTGTATTGCTGTTGACTGATTTCACCAAAAGCTTAATTAAGAAATTTGTTTATTATATTAGAATAATCCACATTATATAAAAGATCTTATTATTCTCGTGATTGTTGTGTTTATCTTGAGACAAAAAACACTTTATACTGTCTAATATGACAGCTCCGAGAGCTCACCCAAACTTAATCACTTACTGCCATTTTAGTATCATTTAAAATCTCCAGAAGTGGGTGGTTTAGTAAAATATCAATGTCTGATAACTTCACATTATTCATTATTGACAAGTCCAGGTCATCTAATCCTTTCTTTTTAAAGATCATTAACAGCTTTCCAAATTACGAATGAATCTCGAGTGGTATACCTTTATCTACGATGTCGAACGTGTGATGCTCCAGCCTGTTGGTGAATGAGCGAACCGATACCAGTTCCAGACCCATCTGCGTCAGCCTGTCCCCCTGTGTAAATGGGCGGCTGTGGTCTTCCTCACTTCTGTAGAAGTCCACATCAAAGTTCGCGTCGAGGAATTCCTCCTTTAACCAAATCAGACGAACTAAAGATTAAACACTACTCATTAAACAAGCATGAATATTACCGGAACCTAATTGTTACCCCAACAGAAAGCTGGTGACAATATTTTCTTTACTCGTCTTGTAATCACACAAGACTTTCTCATCTGCTAGAACATAGATGGAACTAAAGACGATACGCGTATGTAAGCTATTAGAATTAGTTTTCTTTTGTTCAGCTTGTTTGATGTATGGTTTTTTCCTATTGACGTTATCGGTTGTGATTGTGACGTCATACTACTGATTTTGATATGCAGCACTGATGAAGTTATGTGAAGGTGAAGTTTTAAGTATAATCAAGCATTCATGTCAATATTTTTTGTGTCATAGGGGTATGGAAAAATAGTTTGAAACTATGTATCTGCGTAGAGGAATATTACTTAAGTTGGCAAACTATTTTTTTCATACCCCTTTGAAGCAAATAAAATATTGACATCAATGCTTATGATTGATTTCTGAAACTGCATTTCAAATTTGAGACACGTTTTATGAAATGGTATTTCAAATCTAAAACACGTTCTATGGACAATTTTACTATTTTATAAGGGATCCTTTTGAACAAACTAATAACGCAGCGTTAAGTTTTTCGCGCCATTTACTTTTTTTATCCCCGCCCAACAAAGTTGGCGAGGGATATACGTCCGTCCGTCTGTCCGTCCGGATTCGCTTTCCGGACGATATCTTTTGAAGAAATGATTGGATTTTCATGAAACTTGCTTGGTAGACTAAACCACTCACTCGAGTTCGATCATCGGCATATTCCGCGCATATTTAATGAGGCTGCTGTGACCTGATTTGCTGATTGCTCACATTCCTGTTAATATCATGTTTTTGTCTGACAAATACAACATGATATAAAGAGGAATGCACTGCATCAACCATGTGAGCCTCACTGAAAAACTTAATTGTATGTTTCCTGTCAAATCAGTCATCTGTAGATACACTTCCAACCATATTTAGTCAGGTTTGAAGAAAGGGAAAATACAAGCATGATCAGCCCATTTTGATAGTTCACTGTGCAGTAAAATATTTTATTGAATTGTTACTAATTATGGTAATTACTTTCACAGGAACTTGTTGACTGAACATGAATATAAATGTAATGATTCTAAATGCTATATGTAATGTTTTTCATGTTTTTATGAACGTTACCCACTTTAATTTCATGGAATACAATATTTGCATGGGTTGGGGATCTTGCGACTATGTCCTTGTTTTTCATAGAGATGAAAAGAAAAACTCAACAAATTGAAAAGCTACATTCTGAATATAAACAATGGAAAATTAATTGTGTATGAACGACAAATTCAAGCATCTTTCTTACGATGTCATTACGACACACACACACAACTGTGTAACGATGTCATAACGACATACACGCCTGTGTTACGATGTCATAACGACACACACCTGTGTTACGATGCCATAACGCCTCACGCACGTGTAACGATGCTGTGTTACGATGTCATAACGACACACATACGCACGTGTGTTATGATGTCATAACGACACATCAACACACCTGTGTTACTTTGTTTTGAAGACACATTTTCGCACGTGTCATGGTGTCATAACGATATCTTTAAGCACATGTATCGATGTCATAACGACACATGTATTGATGTCAAAACGACACTTGCACAGTCGTGTTACGATGTCATAATATCACATACACAGCTGTTACGATGCCATAACGACACACACTTGTGTTACGATGTCATAACGACACACGCACGTGTAACGATGTCATAGCGACACACACACACTTGTTACGATGTCATAACAACACACACTTGTTACAATGTCATAACCACACATACACTTATGTCGCGATGTCATATCGACACCCACACCTGTATCACGATGCCATAACAACACCCACACCTGTATCACGATGTCATAACCAAACCCACACCTGTTCACGATGTCATAACTACACACACTTGTGTTTCGATGTCATAAAGAAACACATACACAACTGTGTTATGATGGTATAACGACACATATACACTTATGTCACAATGTTATAACGACACCCACACCTGTATCACGATGTCATGGAAACACACTTACTCACCTGTGTAATAAGACCATCATGAAGCATTATACTTAGTAATTTCCCGAGTTGTGGTAATCCTCCTTTTATCGGAAACATGCCTTTACCGTCTTTGTCAACTCCACAGTTCAGTACCACTAAATAGCCACCTGTTAATTGGTTGAATGTTATAGTAAAAATGATAATACTTGGAAACTATCATCAATCCAATTCAATATCATCTTCTTCAAATTATAAACAAAATCTCCAAAACCGATACCAGGTCTTTTTCCCAATACGAATCCGAAGGAAATATGAATGGTCATGGGAAATAAGTAGAGTCAAGGCAAGTAAGTAAAGTAAGGATGGTCGAGGGAAAACAGAAACTCCGTATTGAAGCTTTATTATACTGATACCAACACATCTTCACTAGCCAAGGCTTCAGATTACGTTATACTCCACGAACCCTTGGCAGATATAGTCGTGAAATCCCAGGGCATCCAATTAAATTGCATCCAGAGCTGCCATGTCGACTATATCATGGCATTTTACCTAAATACAGAGACGTACAATATTTGGGGAAACATTCACAGTGTGTGATCAATAGATAGAAGTTACTGATCACACATCTCATCAAAATGACACAAGCCTCCATGTGTGTTTGTAAACATCACTCATCAAAATGACAAGCCTTCATGTGTGTTTGTAAACATCACCGATGAAGTACATCGGTAACGCTCGTTTTGATTGGTGAAAATTTCATGTGTAAAGAGTGGTCAAATCTCCGCTAGAAGGCCAGAACTGACGGCTATATCTGCCAAGGGAAGATGATACAAACAGATATTTCTAACTCGAAAATATTTTTATACACAGGCAAGAAAGCGGTGTCCTTTTTATATTTGAAACATACAGACTATGGTGACCTACACTTTTACGACGCTTGGCAACTGACATCATGTTCGAATGCCAATTTCCTGATTGGCTGGGCTTTTTGAAATGACAATATCAAGTAGAATCAATTCTGTGATATGTTCAAACACTTTTCCAAACAGACAGCAGTCTGCTTATCAAAATAACCTTTGTAGCCTATGTACATCATTTAACTTAGAAGAATGTATTAGCTACAATATGGAAAACAGTTCCAATGTTTATGTTGCTTTTTTAGACAGCGGTAAGGCGTTTGACACAGTATGGCACGCTTGTCTATTGTTCAAAATACATTAAATGGGACTCATAGGCAAGAAATGTATACAAATGGGAAAAGTTGTATTTTGTTTAACGGCTTAAAGTCAAAGAGTGTACAGATGGAAATAGGTATTTTACAAGGTGGATCTTTGTCCGCAAAAATGTACCTGAGTTTTATTAATGAATTATTTAATGAAATAGAAGCTTGTGGTAAAGGGTCTGTGATTATTTACTTAAAAGTAAATTTACCAACTCAAGCGAACGATATGTGCCTCGTTAGTACAAATTTTCAAAGATTACAAAACATGGTCGACATGTGTGAAAACTATAGTAAAAAGTGGAGGTTTATGTTCTCTTCTACCAAAAGTAAAATTGTATTGTTTTCCAATAAACGCACTCTACATCACGTGCAAGATATATGGTTATACAAAAGTGTTTTACCAGTAGTTGAAGAAATTAAACATGTAGGGATATGGTTAAATTGTAAAAGAAATTCGTTTGAAAGAACTACTGGAGCATGTTGTAAATTAAAAACTGGTATCATATCTCTTATTATGTCAGGTACTCACTCTAGTGCCCTCACCCCTCTCACAGTAGCTAAGTTAGTTAAGATTAAAGTTTACCCATATACTTTATTTGGATACGAGCTTTGGTTACTTTCCAAAACTTAAGCTATAATTTTGGAACGAGCACAACATTTTATAATTAAATCTATCCAAGGATTGGAAAAAAGAACCAGAACAGACATGTGTACCATTGCTTGGCTGGACAAGCATTGAATCATATATTGATATCAAGAAATGATATTTCTAGGACAAATCTATGATATGGATAGTAGTATGCTTGTACATAGAATATTTCTTACAAGATTTTTTATGTTTAATTTCAGTAGTGGAAAGCAACAGGGTTTTATACCCGATATTATACGTATCTTGAGGAAATATTCCTTGTATGACATTTTTGTTAATTATATAAAACTTGGGTCCTTTCCAGGAAAGTTACAATGGATAAAAAACTTGTTTATGAAAATATATTTAGGACAGAAGAAAATGCATGGTTAGAACGTATGTCAAAGGATAACGTTTTTTCAGATTTAAAACAATTCATAATGAGTTTGAAATACATTATCTATGGAAACTTGAGGTGAAATAGCCTCAGTGTTATAAATATATTCATTTTCTTAGAGTATGCGTAATATACAGTGATACCATAATACATATACTAAATTAAAGTACTTCTTCACCGTGACAAAACTGAATATGTCCGAAACATGGGTATAACTTTCTTTACATATCTTCATGATTCATCAGACTTTGATTAACTAATATTTTGCTGGAAAGTTCATTTAATAATGAATTACCAAATGAAGATATTGAACATTTCAGACTCACACATTTAAGATTTTTGTATCAAATTTTTAAAATATATGAACCACTTAATTACAAATAATTATCCAATGCATTTTTACTTGAAAATATTTATATGATCCTCGTCTGAATGTTGCTTGTACTTTAAATATTATGTTTATGTAATCTTCATTATTGGAGGAAATAAGGAGAATAATAATAGAGTAAAATAAATAGAGGTATATTAATTGTTACTGATTTGTATAAGGATTTTCTTACTGTGAAGTCATAAGTTTATGACGTAGAGACCTATATTATAAATATTGTTTTAAATTGTGTTGGCTGTTCTCCAACATTTTTCAAAAATTACATAATATGTAATATACGTGCATATTGTAATCCTAAATGCTGTTGCATGCAGATTAAAAAATATATATATTGATGATCATCCGTACCTGGGCTGAGTTCTTTTCCTCTCATGTAAACAAATTGTTCCCAATCCTGGGCAGACTGTTTTTTTAATACCGCCTTTTCCTTCTCAGTACCGTCACAGGATAAACATCCACCCTCTATTCGACAAGGTCTGAGGCATACAAATGACTTATTATTGCTCTAAATGAATACGTTTTCAAAAGCTACATAATGCTTCAATATTTTACCAGGTGTAACCACGGCGATGCTAGCCAGAATAGTACCCGCGCGGTATACCGTGACATTACAGGATAGTACCCGCCCGGTATACCGTGAAATTACAGGATAGTACCCGCGCGGTATACCATGACATTACAGGATAGTACCCGCGCGGTTTACCATGATGTTACAGGATAGTACCCGCGCGATTTACCGTAACATTACAGGATAGTACCCGCGCGGTATACCGTGAAATTACAGGATAGCACCCGCGCGGTATACCATGACATTACAGGATAGTACCCGCGCGGTTTACCATGACATTACAGGTAGTACCCGCGCGGTTTACCGTAACATTACAGGATAGTACCCGCGTGGTATACTGTGACATTGTGGTATAATACGAGATTTAATCCTATGTCAGATTAATTGTATTGTGTGCCTTTGCGTATTGTGCGTTGTTCTGTTTAAATCTATATGCATCCAATGAATGCAAATGTTATTTGTTCCATTTTTTACCTTCTGGACAAGTTATGCGCTGCTATAGATGAGAATGATATATCCACGGAGTTGTTTGGGAGGCATTGCTCATACATTGACCTCCCAACAGCAGCCTGGAATACATTAGACGACAGCTTGAGCCCACCTTGTCCTCTGTCTTCAGTACCTGATACAAACATTAGTGAATTAATATCGTAACTTGATCATGCTTTGGTAATGCCTTCATATACATATACATATACATTTTCAGTTAGGGGGGAGGGGGTGCCAAATTACGAGTGGTCCGGAGGTACTCCCCAGGGAAAATTTTAGCAGGTGATTGCAGAATCCTGCATTCTAGTGTATTTCACTATAGATTCATGCAATTTTAGGGGGCGGATATTAGGTCTGTAGCATGCTGGGATGAAGGGATATAATGATTGTTCAAATTGATTACCTTGACCTTCATTCAAGGTCGCATAGGTCAAATATGCTTGAATATTTAAACAACTTCTTGATAACCAAAAGGCCCAGAGACCCAATTTTAGGTTTGTAGCATGTTGGTGTGAGGGGCTATCAAGTTTGTTCAAATGGATGACCTTTACCTTAATTCAAGGTCACATGGGTCAAATATGCTGAAATGTTTAAACAACTTTTTCTTGATAACCAAGAGGACCAGGACCTGATATTTGATTTGTAGAATTCTTGGGTAAAGGGCTATAAAGATTGTTCAAATGATAGACATTGACCTTCATTCAATGTCACAGGGGTCAAATATGCTAAAATCTTTAAACAACTTCTTGATAACCAAGAGGCCAAGAAAGCAGATATTTGGTTTGTAGCATTCATGGGTAAAGGGCTATAATGATTGTTCAAATGAATGACCATAACCTTCATTCAAGGTCCACAGGGTTCAAATATGCTAAAATATATAAAAACTCAGATGACCGTTAAAATCTTGTTAAAATAATAATATAATTCACATAAGCATAATCATAAATATAAGTACTTTACAATTTTATTTAATTCGCCCGCCGGCATCAAAATAATAATCGAGCGTGTTACATGTAAATTGGTGGTTATATTTCTACACATCAGTATAACGATTAACCCTTGGTTACCTTGAATAACCCGATACAGCAAGGTAAAGTCATTGTTGGTCTGGTCCTCATGATATATCATGACAGGCTTGGCCACCCCAGACAGCTCTTGTGTTGTGGCTGAGGAAGATTAATATCAATTATTACTCCATCCGTAATGTACCTGGTATTACAGGACGGACAGAGAACAATGGATTATTGTCACACTGCAGTAACTTGATAGTAGAACGGCAAAGAACAATGGGTTATTGTCACACTAAAGTAACTAGATATTAGGACGGCAAAGAACAATGGATTATTGTCACACTGAAATAACTAGATAGTAGGACGACAGAGAACAGTGGATTATTGTTACACTGAAGTAACGTGATAGTAGGACGGACGGACGGACAGACAGAGAACAATGAATTATTGTCATACTGAGGTAACTGGATAGTAGGACGGACGGACAGAGAACAATGGATTATTGTCACATTGAAGTAACTGGATAGTAGGACGGACAGAGAACAATGGATTATTGTCACACTGAAGTAACTTGATAGTATGTTTATAGCAAACGTGGTAGCAACATTACAATAGTATCATTGTTTGTATCTTTCGTAACATACAAGGACATACCGATAACATTGTTGAGTAGCTGTAGGGACGTACGCCCGTCTGCTGTTCCGAAATCCGCTACCGTAATGGGTACATGCGCACTCTGCCGTTTGCATATCCGCTCTATAATATGGAATATATTTAAATATGTATCATGGCAAACCGGTGGGACTTGCTGTTGACATGTTATTTGTTAAGCTGTTTAAACAATTTCAAGAAAACATGCGAAAAATGCATATTTCGGGGGACATAATTAGCTCATTTGTATCTCACATATTACACAAAATGGTCATGTCGCTTTGATCACGAGAGTCTAAAAACAAATCAGGATCATTGGTTTGACCAGATTTGACTTTTTGATATGTATAAACACTGTTTTTCTATTGACATTGAAATGCAAATGGCAGTTATGAATGATATCACACAAATACGGCATATAAGGAGGTATTTCAAACATCAAAATTGCTCTTATTAGACACTATAAAGATCTCTAGACATAGCAAGAAGACTGCTTTTTAGAAGAAAAAAGTCCCAAACTCACTAATTTAACAATTTTTCTTAAAAAGGTCCTCTTACTATGATCAGATGTCCTAAAAGTATGATATAGGAGCATTTTTATTGACTGAAATGCCTCCCTTTATGTCATATTTGTAATATCATTTACAGCCACCATTTGCATTTTAAATAAGTGTTTATACATACATAAAGTCAAATCCGGTCAAACGAATGCTCCTACCCTTGTGCTATAGACACTTGGGAGCATAACAGCCTGGCTATATACCGGGTCTGATTATTTGTGTGACATAGAATTAATCCATGCTACATCGTACCACAAAGTAACTTTACAGAATAAAAAATCATCTACAGGAAACTGTTGGTGATTTTAAGAAACTACATGTTCAAACAAACATTTCGGTGTATTACATAAATATTTATGTGCATATATTTCGATATTTATTCGTGTTTGAAATTCAACATCATCCAGATGACCTATAAAGATTACCTATATAGGTGACCTATATAGATGACCTATATAGATGACCTATATAGATTACCTAAATACATGACCCTTAAAGTTGTTGAGTAGGCAAACATCTGAGGAAATGATATCTAATGTACATATTTTTTTGTGTCTAGTTTTAGTCGTATTGTGTTAAACATAATTAGATTTCTTTGGCATTTACGGTAGCTGGCAGGGGGTGTAAGTGGCGAGCATTTCGTTATATATCCGCCATTTAAACGTATTTTTCTCTTCACTTCTGACCAGTGGACACAACATATAACATCATACTAGTATGTTACTTCAATTGATATTGTTTTTACTAATAATACAAGTCTGATTAAAAATGCATCCGTACTTCCTCCAATATGTAGTGACCATTCACTGGTTCAATTCACTATCTCTTATTCAGTTTTCAAAAAACAATCTTATCGTAAAAAAATCTTTATATATCAAGATGCTGATTTTGATAAGATGAACAGACATATTTTAGAGAAGGATTGGGATAATTTAATCAATATACATGATACGAATGAATTTAATAATATTTTATGTAATACTGTAAATGATTTAATCAGTGAATGTGTACCAAGTAAATATGTTACAGTTAGACCAAATGATAAGAAATGGATGACTAATGATATCAGATTACTTATAAGACAAAGAAATAGAGTTCATAGGAAAGCAAAAACTACTAATTCCATGTACCATTGGGAAAATTATAGAATTAAGAGAAATGAAATTATTACTAAGATAAGAGAAGCAAAAAACACATATATTGAAAATTTACAAAAGTCACTTTCTGATAAATCTATTCCCCCCAATAAATGGTGGAAAATTGCAAGAAATGTCCTTAATATTAATAATAAATCTACATCTATTCCCCCACTATTAAACAACAACACTTTTATACAACATCCATTTGACAAAGCTGAGTGTTTAAATAAATATTTTGTTTCCATATCAACAACATCAGCAAATACTGATCCAATTCCAGAAATTATCCTGAATTCCCCCCATTCCATTGACAACATTATTATAACACAGCAGGATGTAAAAGATCAGTTATTCCTCTTAAATAGTAACAAACCTGCTGGACCAGACAATATGATTCCTAAAGTCATAAAAAATCTACTATCATCTATATATGTACCTCTTACTCTTTTATTCAACAAAACTCTTGAAACAGGTGTAATCCCACTTAGCTGGAAAATGGCAAATATTAATGCTATCTTTAAAGGTAAAGGATTAGTCAATGAGGTATCTAACTATAGACCAATCTCTGTAACATCATGTTTAAGTAAAATGTTAGAAAAGATTATTTTTAAATACTTATATAATTACCTCACCACTTATAAAATTATCACTAAACATCAGTCTGGCTTTACACCCAATGACTCTACTGTAAATCAATTATTGTCTATCTACCATACCATTGTTAAATGTCTTGATCAAAACAAAGAAATTAGATACATATTTTGCGATATTAGTAAGGCATTTGACAGGGTTTGGCATGATGGTCTGGTTTTCAAGCTGGAGTTATATGGTATTAAAAGTAACTTTTAAACTGGTTTAAAAACATTTTATTACACAGAAAACAGAGAGTTCAAACTGAAGGTTTTGTATCGACATTTGACCCTGTTCAAGCTGGGGTTCCTCAAGGCTCAGTCCTCGGACCACTGATGTTTTTAATCTATATTAATGATATTGTTGACTGTGTTTCTAATAAGATAAAACTATTTGCAGATGACACCTCTCTGTATGGTATATGTGATAATAACCCCATTGAAATAGCTCAAAGTCTCACTAATGATCTAATTAATATCAAACAATGGGCTTATAAATGGGATATTAAATTTAATCCTGCTAAGACAGAATCAGTTATATTTTCTAGAAAAAATAATAAAGATCACCCTGCTGTAAATTTTTATCATGAACCAGTTACTGAAAATAAATTACATACACACCTTGGTCTAACACTCAGTGATGATGCCAAGTGGAACCAACACATTTCTAATATATATGATAAAGCTTCAAAAAGAATAAACATTTTAAGATTATTAAAAACTAAAATTGATAGGAAGTCTCTAACAACCATATATACATCCTACATTAGGCCAATTATTGAATATGCCGATGTTGTTTGGGATAACTGTTCACAAATACAAAAAAATCTCTTAGAATCAATTCAATTAGATGCTGCTAGATTAATTACTGGTTTACGCAAAGGTACTTCACATGAAAAACTATATACAGAATTAGGGTGGGAATCATTGAGTTGCAGAAGGCAAAAACACAAACTTATCTTAATGTTCAAAATATTAAATAATGAAACCCCAGATTACTTAAGAGAAATTATTGAACCATATATTCATGATGAAACCTTAGTTAGATATCCACTCCGTACAGTTCGATTATTTGACCCCCCTTTATGTCGTACAGTAACTTATTTTGAAAGTTTTTTCCCATCTGTGTTAAATGAAATGAATAGACTCGCTCCTGAAATCAGTAATATTCACTCCACTAATCAATTTAAAAAACTTTTAAATAACAATCACCATATTATATCCACTACAACTGATGTATTTAAATATTCTGGCCGGCGTGGTATAAACATTATTCTATGCCAATTAAGAAACAACGTAAGTAATCTAAATTACGACCGTTTTAATGATCATCTAATTGAATCTGCAATGTGTCAATGCAATCAATCTGTTGAAACTATATCACATTATTTCTTTGAATGTAATTTATATCAAAATCCTCGTCTAGTACTTATACAACATTTAAATCATCCACATCATAATCATTTATGTACCAATGTCATTGTCAATGGATGTACTCTTTGTAATAATATTCAAAATTCTAGCATCTTGACACATGTGTCAAATTTCATCCTGCAATCAAAGAGATTTTGAAATCATGTCTGATGTATAATGATCTAATATTTTTAATATTTCTTTTTAACCCCTGGTGACTCCAATTATACAGCAATATAATTAAATAATTAAATAGACATCTAAATACATGTTTAGAATATGTAATATGAAATTGAGTGAACAATGTCTATTTATTCTTGATTACCAAATATACTTGATTAATGTAATAATGAACTCTGGGCAGTCTATTAACAATTTATCTTCTGTTAATCTATTTTATCTATAACCTTATTTGTTTGTGCTTATATGTAAGTGAGGTAATTCCTATAAAGGTCTTTTTGAAACAATCATTTTATTTTCAAGAGTTGGTGTAACTCTACTAACTTAATATGTTTCTATGGGATGAAATTGAATTTTGATCCTCTTCAGTGGATGGCTTGTGTGTTAAACATATGGACTTTATGGCCTGTATCCGTTGGGGAAATAAACTCAATATCATCATATAGATACACCTACTTTACAAAATACACTATGTTTGAATATTCATTTAGTGAATAATAAAGCAATTAGCTCAACTAAATATCCTAAGGGTTACTATTTAATGTTAAAATTAATAAATCCTTGTAATTATTAAGGAATTACCTCCCCTGATACCCTCACCAACCTTCAATATATGTATATAGGTCTGTGTTTGTTTACCATCTGTTAATTATAAGGAAAGGACTAAGATAGGCTATGCCTGATGTCCAATCCTATTGACTTAACATCATGTCAATAAAATATGTTGAAATTGAAATTGAAATTTAAACGTATTTTTCTCTTCACTTCTGACACAACATATAAGATCATATTAGTATGTTTGTATACTAATACTAATATGTTTGTATATCTGAAGCCGTATGTACTAGTTTTAACTTGTGGAATGTCTGTGGAAGTCAAAAGTTTAAAGCCAACATCCACGCCCGATTTATATTATAACCACCAGCATTAAAACTTCGCGTTTATATTTTTTAAAGATATTTCTTGTTGGCTATGTTTTCCCTAGAGTTGTGTTTAATTTATGTTTTACCAGTGTATTAGGTGTTTATTTTCTTGTACCAGTGCAGATGTTAAGTTTGTTGATAATTGTGACAGGGTGTTGCCGTCGGCATAAAGTTTACAGTGTTGAATTGCGAAGATGTCATTTATGAATATGTTGAACAGAAGTTGTCCAAGAATTGAGCCTTGGGATACACTTTTGTGATATTACTCCAGCTACTGGGGGAGCCTTGAATCTTAGTTCGTTATGTCAGGTAGGAGAGATAATGTCCTATTAATTTGACCGAAAGTTCCGAAACACCATCAACTGATAATTTCTCAAGAAGAATAGCATGAGGTAAACACGCATATATAAGAATAGTCATTGAATTGGTATCCATATCCTTTCTTAATAGCACCTAAAAGATTGTCGAAAATGAGAAAATAGAATTCATTGAATCGATCGAAAAATGTTCGCATACAAGTTTTGGATATGGATGTTAATTATGCTAATTAGTCTGAAGCTACTTTTGTTTTTTGAGTTGGATAAAGACATATTCAATTAATTACAATACTAACAAAAAAGTAGCAATTGTCATTAAATAGAACAAAATGATTTTGGAGATTCTCTTTCTGATTAATTATTTATAGTTTATAACGGCTCTCCATTTTATCCTCAATATACATATGTAATTCCTTTTGACCTTAGCCATGTTATTCTCAAGCGTTGTATTACAAAACGTTTAACTCTCGGTGGTGCCTTAACGTTCACAATCAAGGTAAAATAATCTAAGTGAGAATGTGGGCAGTGAGGTAAAGTAGTGGAAATAGTGTAAAAGTTAATGTTCTGGTAGAGGAAACTTATCTGTTTTCAACTTTAAATTTCTATTCTATTAGTCCTACTTAGGGAGAGGCATTATACAGATATCAGCCTGCTGCCCTACACCCATTATGTTTTATCAATAAAATCTTTGTGAAAATGAAACAATAAAAAGTGCTTTTTAAATATCCATCTCCAAACATTTTTTCCGAAGAAACTGTCCTAATTGCAGTCTCAGAAATTCTACTGTTTGGTATATGAAGCTTTTTTATTTATTTCATTTACCGACGCAATCAAGGATTGTTGCCTGACTGAGGTACAAAGAGTAGCCGTTAGCTGCATACATGCCACTTCCAAATTTGTCATCATAACTGTCCACCATAGTCGAATATTGCCTCACGTCAGAACAGCCTACCATTGCTAAATATCGTCTCACGTCGTTGTTTTGGTGTCTGGAAAATAAAATGCAAATATTGTGCCGAGATGTCGGATGATTGAACTTTAAGCAATCTCTAAGACTTTTATGTAAATCTATAAATCATTGAGCGATTTACATTCAGACCTATTGTGATATATCCTTTTTTCACGGGTAAACGATAGGAGGGGCAAACAATAGGGGAGAGGGAAAAATAAAAAATACGAAACAGGTAACGATCATGGTCTTCACAAAGATATTGTGTAACCTGTTCGAGGGACAAATTTACGGCATGAAATTTTACATCATTGTCGTGGAATAATACGCAAAATACATCTTTCGGATTGAGAAACAATACCGACGTAAAAAAAAAAGGGGGGGGGGGGGGGTTCAAGAATAATAAACGTCTTCTGCTTCATCGACGACACGCGCTATACAAATCTAGGTCATGGCGACACCCGCCAAACAAATCTAGGTCACGACGACACCTGCTATACAAATCTAGGTCATGGCAACACCCGCTATACAAATCTAGGTCATGACGACACCCGCCATACACGTCTAGGTCACTACGACACCCGCTATACAAATCTAGGTAACGACTACACCCGCTATACAAATCTAAGTTGAATCAAGGTTAAGTAGTTCTTTTAATGAGAGTTATGGTGGTGACACCGGAAACACTAGGCTCTGCAAGAATCAATTTTCGTTTGACTTCATGTGGCATGTACAAAAAAGAATGCTTCCCAATAAAATCATGATGTCGACCATTTTCCCCATGGTCTTCATCAACTTTCATCTCGCGAAACTTGTCCTGGTTTTTTTTCTAAAAGTAGTCGACATTTGTCACAGAAATCTTCATACTGGGAACAAGTCATTCGATACTGAATCAACTTGGGTATAAACCACTGTTACTATTATACGTGTTATCATCTGTATTTAGTGCAGTGTAAAGCATATCTGACGTCAATGAACTGATTCGCATATCTTATGTTGATAAAGACCCTCAAACGTCACGAGTCAGGGATAAGCTTTTTCTGCTACATCGTTCAGACCGACATGCAAATCTAGTTCTCATTTGGATAAAGTGAGGTTAACTGGCAACCTTCAAATTATCTGAAAATTCGAGTTGACAAGTCCCCATGTTTTGTATGATGTAGTTCAATTTTCTTGATTAAAATTCCAACCACTCAAAGAGCCTGTAATTTTCGTGTTTCATTTAAATGGCGGTTGTGGATTTTATAACACATTTTTGACATCTAGGGAGGCATTTCAATCTTCAAAAACGCTCTTATCAGACACAATAAAGAACTATGATCTTTGCAAGTAGCCAGACTTTAGGAAAAATAGTTAAACTGCAGAGTTTGAGGTAAAATATCCAAAATTCTTAAAATAGCCACAAACTTCACTATTTGACTATTTGTCTCGAAAACATTCCTTTAGCAGTGCCCAGATGTGTTCATAGTATCTAATATGGGCATTTTTAGTAATTGAAATGCCTTCCTTTCTTCCATAACTGTGCAATATAATTCACAGCCGCCATTTGCGTTTCAAGTTCAAAAGAGAATCAACGTTTATGCTTTGATAAAGTAAAATCTGGTCAAACAAACGATCGCACTACCTGCTATAGACACCTGGGACCATAACGGCATGGTCATTTTGTGCAATATGACTGATCCACATGAGCTTTATTTGTTCTCATGAAACATGCTTTTTATGTCTGATTTGCCGAAATTAACAGGTAGATTAACAAATTAAATGTCAAAATCAATACCTATGGATAGCCATGATACATATTAACAATTCAAGTCAAGTTACTTCTGTTTGATTGCAACAGAATAGTCATTTTTAATCTGGATAAATATCACTTGATTAACTGTTTACATGAACCTCAAAATGACCTCATATATTTTAGTTATAAGCCCCACTGCACTTAATTGATAGCCGAACTTCCAATCTCTGAGTTATCCGAACATTCGAGTTAATATGCGCTCATGTTTGGTATAAAATTTGACATTAAGTTCGCAAAACTGAGCGACAACCTGTGCAACCCTTTAACACCACCATATATCTAATCGTGAGACTTGAGATATAAACAGATACAGAACAAAACAGGACAATGTCTACTCACAGATACAAAATGTAAACATTTTAAACACATAAACGCTCTTAAGAAATCACAACGTTGGAGCGTAAAACAGTAGAATGTTACGAGTACGCGGCAGACACTGAGATTTCAATCATTTAACTGTAAACAACTTAAGCACACTACATCTCATTTAACTGTACACCGCCTAACCACCCTACATCTCATTTAACTGTACACTACCTAACCACCGTACATATCATTAAACTGTACACCACATAACCACCCTACATCTCATTTAACTGTACACTACCTAACCACCGTACATCTCATTAAACTGTACACCACCTAACCATCCTACATCTCATTTAACTGTACACCACCTAACCACACTACATATCATTTAACTGTACACCACCTAACCATCCTACATCTCATTTAACTGTACACCACCTAACCACACCTCATCTCATTTAACTGTGCACCACCTAACCATCTTACATCTCATTTAACTGTACACCACCTAACCACCCTACATCCCATTTAACTGTACACCCCTAACCACCCTACATCTCATTTAGCTGTACACCACCTAACCACCGTACATCTCATTTAACTGTGCACCACCTAACCACCCTACATATCATTTAATTGTAAATTCATGACTGAAGACTGGTTATTGCACTCTGAAACACTTAAGTAACAAATAATATACTAATATATAGGATACCTTCTTAAAATATATCAGATAGTTTCAATATTTGATGAACATAGCATTTTACACAATATCAGATTGAAAGCTCATGAAAGGCTTGATATGTTTTCGGGGTATTTTATAAGATATCTAAGACGTTCATGAGAAGATAGCTCCTAGGTAAAATTTCAATGTGTGCTGCCTACTCATAACATTCACCTGTTTGACGTGCCAACACTGTGATCATGTAATCGTGATATAATACTGTTGTTTTACACTTTGTATCAGTACACATTGTCCTGTATAGTCAAATGTAGACCTAAGTATCGTAATGCTAGCTATTCAAGGGGTCACATAGGCTGTCGGTCAGTATCCCGAACTTTATGTCAAACCTCATACCAAACATAGGGGTATCTTAACTTTAATATTCGGATGACTCAAAGATTTAAAGACTATAATTTTACAATAGTGAGACATTTGGTGAGGATATGGTAATAATCGTTAATGTCGCTTAAATATAATAAAATCCTATATGTGCAAAACTTACCTGTGATATAAGGCGTCTCGGCCCCATCTTGGACAGAACTTGTATATTTTCCGACCGCTTTGGATGAGCGTTGCACATACCTTCATCTTTAAGCATTCAATTAACTAGCTTACTGCACCACTTTACCTATATCAGTATATACCTCGTGACTCTTGTATTTTTCCCAGCATGCCCAGGTAGAGTTGTGTACTTTAAGCTACACAATCACCTATTTGTAAGAACAATCCGACTGACACAAGTACGAAATCGAGCTCAGAAATAGTTAAAATTATAATTACAACATTTATCGAGATGCTACATTATACATGAACAACTGTGAATAGTTACACTCTAGCATAAAATCGTGGTTCGCCGTGAGTTTTTGCTCTTATTAAATCAGCAAAACAGCCCAATGTTTATCTTTATTGTCAGAAAGACTCCCTGATGACATCCGTTTTAAGCAATTTGCTGTTTACGCTTAAAGCCTTATAATATTTACACAGGAAATTATTTTGTTTACGTTTCGGATTGCTCCAGCCGCAAATTGCACGGATTGGTCCAAAATAATAACCTGAATGGAAATTCCTTCTTTGTTCAGAATATGAGTGGACATATTGAAATGAATATAATGTCAAATTATAACAGTTGAGTTAGGAGTCGCCCATTAATCTGTACGTATATAGTTGGGGTACACAATCTCGCACACTGTCGGTATTTTTTAGATAGTTTTCTATTACAGCCATTTCAAATCAAGGAGGATTCCTTTCCATTCTTAGTTGTACAAATTTTAAATGTTTAGTAGCATAAAAGTGTGTAAACGGATGTTCGCAATCGTATCTCTGCTCAGGGGAGCTGTTGTTAATTTGTGTTTATGTACGTCTTTGTTTGAAGACGGTCGAGAGCGTAATTTCGTACAACCATCTAACTTCCTTATAGGGAACAACCAACCAATTGAAAAAATAGATGTTTGAAACATCCTCTATGTATAGAATGTTGACCCAAGGATAAAATGACTGGTAGCCACTGATTTGCCAGTATGTTTTGAAGTAAGGAAATAGATATGTAGCCTGATAGGTAACTATCCGTAAGAAATGTTGATATAAATTCGTAAGTCCGATTGAATTTTTTTCCAAAAGTTCAGGTAATAATAATTAACAGGTAAACATTTCAGATTTTTGAGAATTTTTACTGCGAAATTCACCCTTTTTCAAAATTGCTACCCTGGAGAAAATTTGAGCTGAAGGACCCAACTTTTGTTTCTGGATTAGGTGTTATATGAGACCCTAAACGTTTGTTATAAACCTTAATTGTCATATTGAATTCAAGAATTTCAATGAAATACTCCAAAACGTTAACACTAAAGTCTATGGAAAAACAATTGGTTGGTTGGTCGCTATATTTATCGGTTAGAATATTTCCCCAACATTTTGTAGACAAACACCATCCTAAAATATTGTTATGCCCGATCCCACGCTTGACGGACGTAAGTCTGGCATTATTCTCCGTATAAACAAAAATGCTCAGCCCTCGGCCTCTTGTTATCAGGGAGTGTTTCTAGCAATAAAAATAAACGCCAAGTTGCTTTTGTCATTTGATATGAGTGAAAACTCTTGACAAAGCACGCTTCGATTTCCAGCTTGCCCAACTTTGCAAAGGATTTACAGTTGTTTATGAAAGACCTGATCAATGATGTTGTATAATGTTTTATCTATTTCTGAGTTTGACTTTGTATTTGTCTCAGTCTGATTGTTCATAAAAATAAGTGATTTTGTATCTTAAAATGCACTATTAACTTTTGAGAGCATGATAGCCCGACATCTTGAAAATACCATTCCCTAACAAGTACACGACAGTGATTTCAAGAAAACCATTATGCTCTGCATCAATACCACAAGTTTCTATTTCATTCCATAATTCAGTAATAAAAATCAAGTACATTTTTGCGGACAAAGATCCACCTTGCAAAATCCCTCTTTCCATCTGTACACTCTTTGACTTTAAGCCGTTAAACAAAATACAGCTTTTCACATCTGCATACATTTCTTTGAGAAGAACCAACATTTTGCCTATGAGTCCCATTTAATGTATTTTGAACAATAGACCAGCGTGCCATACTGTGTCAAACGCCTTACCGCTGTCTAAAAAAGCAACATAAACATTGGAACCGTTTTCCATATTGTAGCTTACACATTCTTCTAAGTTTAATGATGTGCATAGGCTACAAAGGTTATTTTGATAAGCAGACTGCTGTCTGTTTGGAAAAGTGTTTGAACATATAACAGAATTGATTCTACTTGATATTGTCATTTAAAAAAGGAAATTGGCATTCGAACATGATGTCAGTTGTCAAGCGACGTGAAAGGCGGGCGGAGCTTATTGTAACGGTTCCGTTTCGTCGTGTCAAATGTGTTCAACCTTGAGCAACCCAGGTTCAGGGGAACACTCGCGGTTCCGTCCCGTACTGCCAGAAATACCAAGGTACAACACGGGTACCAAGTAAAACTCCAGACATGTTAAACAATACAAATAACATTTATTAAATATAAATAGGCGAAGGTAGAAACATACAACGCTACAAACCTCACACAAGCTCCATACCAGCAACTACATGTAAATAAACCTAACCTACACGCTAGAATAGTACCTAACATAACAACATCCTACGCACTTACCGTCCCACAGTCACCGTCCCGCTCCTACCTAACGAAATACAAAGAGAGAGGGAGAGAGAATGAAAGAAGTGAGCCTACCAGCCAATGGCTTCTATAGACTGACAAACAATTACAAAACGCCTGAATTTATACTCGGTTGCCCTACAACGAAAATTGCGTGCATAGTCTAATATGCTAGATCATGGCCTAATGCTATAGAAAACGTAACCAATGAAAATACAAGTATGTAAAAATATTGACCAATGACTAAGGGACTACCAGCGGAAGCAGAAGCGCGTCTACATCCGGTAAAAATATACACACCTGTTATCATGTCACTTACGGAAAAGAAATACCATGAAGTATGACAGAATGTCAGAACTATTACGAACGTAGTCCATATAAATGTAACACAGGTACGTTAATAACCACCCAGAGACCCCGTGTATCTATAGATTATAACACAACTATAGCTTTTTAACTAGTAAAACCTATCCCCGCTACATACCTCCCCCTAAAAAAAGACAAATGCTTACACAAAGCATTTGGCTAGTACAGATCAATCACGACAGGAGGAGAAAAAAATATATTTACACAGTCTGAAGAGACGTCACGAACAAATATACAATTAACCGGTTAAATAATCTACACAGCATTCCCTGATTGCCAACATGACATATCGTTTATCATGTAAACATAATATATATATACAATTAATGTAATTATCTCGAGATACTATTCACTCATTCACTTCATCATCTCCCCCAAGATAAGCATAATATATATGACTATCCATTTTCATAAATATATGCAAAACAAAAACAAAATAACCTATGTAGAAAACCATCACATATAGTCCATTTGTACTGTACAAAATTATAAGATGAATGAGAATCCGTAGGACTCATTAGAATATTATAATAACTTAGAAAAAAATGATATTAATAAAAAAGAAATTAAAAAAAAAAACAGTTCTCCAAATTATATACAACATACACATCTCATTCCATGAAAATATATAGAGCTATGTTTATACACTACACAACCTATATAGCACTATCCATTCAATCTGTACACTTAAAACATTGAAAATATGTACATAACAAAAACAGTTATTTTTTTCCCGGATATGGTCAGCCATGTTTGTGACCATATATAATACAGTTATTATTGTATCATTTTCACTGGAAAAGTTAATGTCCTCACCAGGCTCCTACTTTCCATCACTGAGTAACACACAAGGCACGGGCCTATTGTGCCACTTATTAGTACCATACTGTTACCGAGGGCACCTTCTATGTGCAGATGACAGGTTTTGCTTTAGGTTGGGTGGTCAAAACAATTGGACTACTTATAAACGTTAAATACATTACTTCAGCTTGCCTTGTGAAATATTCTTTATAAATTATAGGTCACCATAGTCTGGATGTTTCAAATATAAAAACGACACAGCTTTATTGCCTGTGTATCAAAATATTTTCGAGTTGAAAATCTTCCCTTGGTATATATAGCCGTCAGTTCTGGCCCTCTAGCGGAGATTTGACCACCCTTTACACATGAAATTTTCACCAATCAAAACGAGCGTTACCGATGTACTTCATCGGTGATGTTTACAAACACACATGGAGGCTTGTCATTTTGATGAGTGATGTTTACAAACACACATGGAGGCTTGTCATTTTGATGAGATGTGTGATCAGTAACTTCTATCTATTGATCAAACACTGTGAATGTTTCCCCAAAAATTGTACGTCTCTGTATTTAGGTAAAATGCCATGATATAGTCGACATGGCAGCCCTGAATGCAATTTAATCCCAGGCCGCGACGGTTTAAACACGACTATATCAGCCAAGGGTTCGTGGAGAATAACGTAATCTGAAGCCTTGGCTAGTAAGCTTCAATACGGAGTTTCTGTTTTCCCTCGACCATCCTTACTTTACTTACTTGCCTTGACTATACTTATTTCCCATGACCATTCATGTTTCCTTCGGATTCGTATTGGGAAATAGACCTGGTATCGGGAAGCCAGAAACATGATATATCCCTCTATCCTATACTTTAACTTATGGTAACATAGAAGCACAGCAGTTCGAAAAGATGTCGAATAAGAGTATTTCACTTTTTAAAAGCAACTTTAGCCTTGAATTATATATCTGCTGTAATTATACAGTTGGGGGTAAGGTAAATGCATATCAGTAGGGTATTATCGGCTATATATGTTACAGCTTATACGGTTTTGGAGATTTGGTTGATAATTTGAAGAAGATGATATTGTATTGGGGTTAGGATAGTGTCCACGTATTATTGATTTTACTATTACGGTCAACCAATTAACAGGTGGTTATTTAGTGGTACTGAACTGTGGAGTTGACAAAGACGGTAAAGACCTTTTTCCAATAAAGGGAGGAATGCCACAACTCGGGAAATTACTAAGTACAATGCTTCATGATGGTCTTATTACACAGGTGAGTGTTTCCATGACATCGTGATACAGGAGTGGATGTCGTTATAACATAGTGACATAAGTGTATGTGTCGTTATGACATTCTGACATAAGTGTCTTTATGACATCATAACACAGATGTGTATGTCTTTCTTTATTACATCGTAACACAAGTGTGTGCGTGTGTGTGGTTATGATATCGTAATACAGGTGTGGGTGTCGTTATGACATCGTGACATAAGTGTATGTGTTATGACATCGTAACAAGTATGTGTATGTCGTTATGACATTGTTACACGTGCGTGTATCGTTATGACATCGTAACACAAGTGTGTGTCGATATGGCATCGTAACAGGTGTGTGTGTCGTTATGACATCAATACATGTGTTTAAAAGTGTCGTTATGACTCCATAACACGTGCGTAAGTTTGTCGTTATAACAAAGTAACACAGGTGTGCATGTGTGTCGTTATGACATTGTAACACACGTGTGTATGTGTGCTGTTATGACATCGTAACAAAGGTGTGTATGTGTGCTGTTATGACATCGACACACGTGCGTGTGCCGTTATGACATCGATACACAGGTGTGTATGTGTCGTTATGGCATCGTAACACAAGCGTGTATGTCGTTATGACATCCCTACTCGTGCGTGTGTCGTTATGACATCGTAACACAGGTGTGTATGTGTTGTTATGCCATCGTTACACGTGCGTGTTATAAAATTTTACATAGAACGTGTTTAAGATTTGAAATAGTTTCATAAAACGTGTTTTAAATTTGAAATACAGTTTCATTTATCAATTAGCATTGATGTCAATATTTTATTTGTTTCAAAGAGGTATGAAAAAAATTGTTTCAAACTTTTTTTTTTCATACACATATGAAACAAGAAATATTGACATGAATGATTGATTATACTTCAAACTTCATCTTATCTTCCCATAACTTCATCACTGCTGGATATCAAAATCAGTAGTATTACGTCACAATTACAAGCGATAACGTCAATAGGAGAAAAGAAAACTAATTCTAATAGCTTGCATAAGCGTATCTTCTTTAGTTTTATCAATATTTTAGCAGAAGATGAGAAAGTCGCGTATCTTCTTTAGTTCTATTTTCTAGAAGATGAGAAAGTCTTCTGTGATTATAAGACGAATGAAGAAAACATAGTCACCAGCTTTCTGCTGGTGTAACAATTTGGTTCCTGTAATATTCATGCTTGTTTAATGAGTAGTGTTTAATCTTATGTATGTCTGATTCGGTTATAGGAGGAATTCTTCGACACGAACTTTGATGTGGACATATACAGAACTGAGGAAGACCACAGTCGCCCGTTTACACAGGGGGACAGGCTGACGCAAATGGGTCTGGAACTGATATCCGTTCGCTCATTCACCAACTGGCTGGATCATCACACGTTCGACATCGTAGATAAAGGTATACCACTCGAGCTTCTTCGGGAACAAAGTTATCTTAACACGAAAAATGAATACATTCGTAATTTGGAAAGATGTTAATGATCTTTAAAAAGAAAGGATGAGATGACCTGGCCCCGCTTGCACAAAACATCTCAAACTGAGCAAAATCTCAAACTCAAATCGATCTCAAATCCTTGAGATTTTTCTCACTTGAGATTTTCTCGAATATGGCTTTCACGAAAAATCTCAACTCAGTTTGAGTCCGGTCTCAGCTGAGACGGCTATTTTTGAAAGTGAAAGTAGATCTTTTGTAATGGAGGTGAAAAAGACATGTCGCGCTATTTTTCGTATCACTATTTTTCCCGTACTCCTGTCAACTGACGTCTGCAGTTGTCGTCTGCACTTGTGGTAGTAATAATGGCAACAAAAAGAGCCATGAATTGGACAGAGAAGGAGAAGGTGGTCCTGGTGGAGGAAGTTGTTAGAAGGGAAGATATCTTATTCGGCAAATTCCGTGGGTCCGTAGTGACCCATGAGACAAAACAGGCTGCATGGGATGCGGTGACATTCAGTGTTAATGCGTAAGTAAATGCGATATATATAAAATATGTACTGGTGATCCGATTTGGGCACTGTCACCTTATACCAAGGGTATACATAGATAGATATATCATGCATAAGGACAGTAAGATCTCATAGAATGATATAAACCGATTATAACTTAATTGTGATACCTATAGCCTTACGGGAACTGTCGTAGGTTTTGATTGCATTCCCAAAACCTATCAGAAAATTTTGTGTATGTATATATGGCGCGGGAAGGATGTCATAATTAAATATTTTTGCCTTGCCAAAAATTAAATATTGTCCAGGCAAAGTTATTTCTGCCTAGACAAAAATCGAATATTGCTTAGGCAAAAATATTTCAGCCTAGGCAATATTCGCTTTTTGCCTAGGCAAAATTTTGTTTCGATTATTGCCTAGGGAAAAATCGAATTTTGCCTAGGCAAAAAATGATTTTGCCTGGGCAATATTTTATTTTTGCCTAGGCAAAAATATTTGATTATGACATCCTTCCCGCGCCATATATGTACAATGTGTATACGTCATGTACGTGGCCACTGTATGAGATATTGAAATGTTGTGCTTGATTTTTATAGTCCATTTTAAATTTTGTGTGCACCATAATAGGAAAAGGCAATGAAAATGCAATTAAATATACATATTTTTAAAGAAATTATTGATTTCCATCAGATTTTTTTCAACATACATGTACATATATTTTATTTTGCAGTCACATTGATGTACAAGATACAAGTCATTGCAAGAAACATTTTACGTCGAATATACACAACATAGTATCATGAGCTCGAAAGAGCTTGTATTTCGACAAACATCAATTAAAACAGATATACAAACAACAAATAAATATATCACAACACTTTACATAGTTGCAATCACAGATATAGATTTAACTTACATCACAGATTTATGGATTAAATAGATAAAGATCTGAGAATGAACACCAGTATAACATAGACACTGTGTTACTAGAGTTTTAATTAAAACACAATAGAGAAGTGTAATGTACATATATATGCTAATGTAGCAAAGAGTAAGAATTTTGAGAATACACTAATATAGTGTACATTAAAAGAAAACAATCTTGATAGTAATTTAAATAGATGAAATTAAACTGAGGAATGAAATCAAAACTTGAGACAGCATATTATGAGATACAAAGTATAAAATATCCAGAATAGAACGCCATAATTAAGCCACATCTCTGAAAGCACATATATAGAGAGTACGGAATAAATAAACATAGAGGTATACACAACGGGACAGTGTGTGAAACAAAACTTTACTCTAAAAGGTAATCATACATGTATTTGCATATGAATAAAATATTTTACAAATGTCTGAAATTTAAATGAAGAATTATGCAAAACAACTCATATACACAATATATATACAAATAACTTTTTCCAAATTCTGAACAATAAAGAAGTTCTTTTTTTTCCATGAACTTTGTCATTTTATTATTTTGTTATCACAAATCATAGGAATATTTATGCAAGCTTTCATTGACCAAAAATAAATAGAAATAATTGAAATCTTACTAGATTCATGTAGTTTTTCCCAGTTAATTATGTTGAAGTACTTTGCCAAAAATTCCAGACATTATTGATGGTGACTCATGAAGATATGATGAATGGTGATGATGATGATTTAATGATGATATACATATGTATATATGTGTTTGGAAAAAAAAATAAAAAAAAATATTCCAGACATTAATTACAAACATAACAAAACTAATATGAATCCTCATTAGACCAGCCCTGGACTGTCAGTTTCACTTACAGAACGTCACCATATATATGTACATGTATACACTGTATGTAAAACTTTTCTCATTAACATTCAAAGTGTAGATAATTACATACCATTGGTACATACATACAGGACACACATACAAATTATGTATCCACTAAGCAAAACTCAATTAAATATTGTTGAATCCGATACTTTTTTTCAGTTTTTGCTGAATTAACTTCAAAAATGAATTCATCATCAATTTCGTTCTGGTTGCATAGATTACAGATTTTAATACAAGAGTTTTTTTAGGGCCTTTGTTCCATCTTCCATATGTTTGTTTGGTCTTACATAGATATTGCCATTATATGAGTTATCCATGGAAGTAGATATTTCTTCACGTTGTGGGTACACAACTGTATCTCTGATAACTATATGTACACCCCATAATATATATTGATTTTAAAAATAATGGCATGTATGAAATATTGTTTTCAGCATTGCTCAAATCCAGAAATCCACTGACCAAGTAAGGAAGCAGTATTCTAATATTAAGCAGAGAGGTTTGTATTATTCACACAAAAAAATTCAAAAAATATACTTGCATGGTATTTTTGTTGAAAATTTGCATTTCAATTCTGTTACTCGGTATCCTTTGTCAATTAAATCTTCTCTTCTGCTTGAGAGTTTTGGAATTTGTTAGGTAGGAATTGCAACTCAGCAAAATGTTTTTAATTCATTTCAGCAATTTGATTATTATAGAATTTGATTTAAACTTTAATTAATTCTTTTCATTCATACACAATAATGATAACCACATACGAATGTAGTAAACTAATATAAATCAGTCTCCTTTAGATACGGAATTTATACCTGTAAATGAAATCACGAGAGCAAAAAAGACAATGTATACAGATATGATTTATATGCAATAATTTTTGTTTCATTATTTTTACTGTGTTGATGCATTACATGGGGCTAAAATATATGTTTTCAGCCAAAGAGACAGTGGACCACATGAGAAAGACTGGCGGTGGTCCTAAAACAGAGGCCACTGCAAGTCAGTCACTGCTTCTGGAAAACATTGGCTCAAGACCGGAAGTGGTGGGCCTTCCTGTCAACTTTGACACTGAAGGTACTAGATGTACTCCTGAATGACTGCATTTCTTTGTCATAGATTAGCTAATCTTGTTTGACAGTCTGTCTAAATCTAATAAGTACTGAAGGGATCTTTCTCAAATGTTACATGCAGGTTCCTCTTGGTCAGTAGTTTTTCAACATGGCCGAGTGGCAGCCATCTTGGATTTTAACAATTGAAGTTTGTTACTGCTGCAATTTTAGTTAGATGAAATAATTTTACATAATTTCCTGTTATTAAAGTATATGATATTGAAAGAAGAAAAACTCTGAGAAAAGATCAGTCTTTCATTTGACTAATATAGATCATACAATGGTGGGTGCCAAAATCCCTCTGGGATCTCTTGTTGGACATACAATTATCACATAAACTGTATATATAAATGGGTAAGATCTTTACACGGTTTTTTTTCTTTTGCTGAAATGATGTGTTTTTATGCATCACAACAATTGGATGTACTGTGTCAGGAAGCACTAAGTTAAGTCTTATGAATTACAATATAACACAAAAAACAATTGCAAGGGTCAAAATTGTTATCATTATAGTTAACTTGTTGAAGTTTTAATAAAAAAAGTTCTTTGTTCATATTTTCAGATTCCAATTATAACTTTCAACTGTCTGAAATGGACCAGGATCCAGAGGAAACCTGTGTCTTATCTGTGGTTTCTGATGACACATCTGGACCTTCTACTTTCAGCAGCAAAATGAGTATGTGTATATGCTAGCTATATAGTACAGCATAAGGATAGCATGTATAAATGACAGTATAGGGATATCTGACTACAGTAGCTTGCTAGAAATGTAAGGGACTGAAAGTGAGCTACAAGACAGTGTAAACAAAGGAATTTCTAAAGCCAAGTGAATTTTATAAAAAAAGAAATTGATGGCATGTATGCACATTTCAGATATATTTAATGAAATCTTTGGAAGTCACAAAGGAAAGAAAAGTAAGTAAGTAGAAAGGGGGTTTATTCAATATTGATTCAAATATTTAACTGATTTTAGGTGGTGGTACCATATTTTACAAAAAAAAAAAAAAAGTGCATTACCCAAAAATGTTATCATATATCAATTATAAAGCCTACCGTAAATAAAAATCATAAAGATATGATTTATAACCATACTTTTTTTTAATATTCTGTTCATTTGTAGATAACCAACATGGGATTAAAAGGAAGAACCTGGCTCAGGGTTTCAGGGACCTAGAAACGGAAAACATCAAGCTTGAGAACGTCAGAGTGAAAGAGGAAACAAAGAAAATATTGTTAGAACAAGAAAAACTGAAGCTTGAAATAGAGGTACTGAAATTAAAAAGGAATTACTACTCTTCCGAAGCAAGTCAGCTATGTGGTCCAACATTACTTTATGAATCCTAAATTATAATTCATTTTTGTTTTCATTAATTCATAACTTCATTTAAAATTACATATCAGTAGGATAAATATATGGCTAATTATGTATTGAATTGATATTGGTTAGGGCCCCATAGAAAATGTCAGTGTCTTAATTACTTTGTATGCCTGTCTAAAATTTTGATTATTATCATAGAGTTATACTGAAAAAATATCATTATATGTATGCGAGTACTTGCATCAGATGTTTACATATTCTTGTATGTATCAATGACTTTAATGGAATTTACATCTCATGTATATCAATATATCTTTGAAATTGTTGGATCTGTATGATGCAGCTAGCTATGTCTATAAAATAGTTCAATTATGACTGATGAATGTTATCTTTTTTATAGGTTAATTAATTACAAACTTTATACAACTTACAATTAACCCAACCTTGTTCTGGATATGTCAGTATTCTAATTCTGTGTGTATTGAAAGAATTCATCAACGGAAATTATTTTGACAGATGTGGTTTCTCACTCCTGCACCACCAGCATCAGGACCAACATAGTTTAATTGATTTCCAACTTCATTATAATTATTTTGATGTTCACAATTCAACACTTCCTTCTTTTCTTGTGCTATGTTGTGTAATACTACACAGGCCATGATTATCCCTGCTGCCTTGGTTGGTGCCACTCTCAACCCAACTGAAAGGCAAGCAAACCTTCTCTTTAATATGCCAAATGTCTGCTCAATAGTTGTTCTGGTCCTGCACAGGGAGTTATTGAACCTCTGCTGCTCATTGGTGCTGGGGTTGATGAAAGGTGTCATTAAGAAATGTCTACAGGGATACCCTGAATCTCCCAACAGGAGCCCATCATATGTTCCTGAAAGCAAAATGTACAAAGCTGGGTCAGAATTTGTAGTTGATCGTGGCATCTTTTTATTTTTTTAAAGATGTTATTCTACTTTAATAATACAAAATAATATAAAAAATTCAATTTCCAACGTTTTATGCCATATATGTCATTGAATATAATAAAAACAGAATTATTTTTTTCAAACTTGTTAAGGTTAAAATGTGTTCTCTGGGACTGAGTCATTAATGTACATGCCCCTAAATGTTATTCCACTCTAGCCCGCCACCTATTGGTCAGGAGTTTGAAGCCCACATATATAGTGCAATTGATTGCCAGGTACTGACAAGGTTGATGGTTTTTCTCTGGGTATCCACCACCAAACCTGGCACAAACCGGTATGCTTAAATAAACCTGGCTGTTTTTAAATAGGACATAAAACTGAAATACATTCTTGAAGTGTAATTGAATACACTACATCATGTATATATTAAGCAAGGACTTCATCCATAATATGATATGTATTTCAACACTGACCATTCTCAAAACTTCTGCATAACTGACTGTCCCTAAAAATCCGAGAATCATGTACTGATCCAGGCCACTTTGCAACACAGCTAGTTATTAGAAACTCAGCATTGCATGTCATCTGCAATAAAAATGAAGCAGTTGTTTTAAAATATAACATTGTGACATCTATATTTGTGTTTCATAAACAATTTGCTGAATGTTTTCCATTTTAACAAATTGTGGTTGCATGTTCAAGATGATGTTAGTACATCAGGATTCGACAACAGACATATATTCTTTATCAGTCTTCTAAATGTTTTACATATTGTATTCAGATGTGGCAGGATTTAAATTATATATCTATTATTGCTTGACAATATTGTATGTGACATGTCATGACTCCTATAGAAGCTACAGATAGTATGCATAGTCTTTGTAGATAAAGAGAGAGAGAATACATATTTAGGCCTATCTTGAAATGTATAAGCTTTAATGAAAAAGAACTAAAAGGACAAATTTGTATACCTGTGTGTGTGTTTATATTAGGGGTATACAATGTATATTACTTTCTGCAAATATGGTACATGTGCCTGGTATATCCTTGTAAAGGTGTCAGAGTTAATTAGGGGAATTAATATTAGTTAAAGAAATTTGCATGGGATAATTGTAATTAATGACTTATTCACAAATCAACAAACTAATTAATGTCACATGATTTGTACCTGGACATTCAGTGAATGAAAGCCTTTGCGGTTCACAAAATCCTTCTCATTTTCTGTGGGTCCTTGAATTCTTACATGTGTACAATCCAAACACCCAACAACATTGGGGAACCCTGTAATTAAATCATTTTATTTTCATTTGTAATGTTATTTTATTTGAAAAGTACATGCATATTATTGTTTCTCAAGTCACTGCAGGATATATATATTCATCTACATGTATTACATTTTTTGTATATATATAAAATCAATCTACATGTACATGTGTAAGCTTCGGGGGGTGGGGGGGCATATGGGGTTTTAGTGGAATGACTGAATGTAAAAAGTACTGAACATTATTTTTATTACATATATATATGAGAGTTGTCTTTGTGCATTAATACTTAATGCATATCTCATTCAATTCAATCTTAACCATGCAGCATTCCTTACATTTTGAAAAAAAGAGAAATTGGAAAGAACTTAAGAAACCCATATTTACACAAAATAGTTGCTAATAATGAACGTACATGTACAATAAGTTTGTTTTCACCTTTAGAAATTTATTGAATGAGTTTAATTTAGTTATAATTATATTTTTTCCACAAGAACAGTAAAATTATTAATTCAGTTTTTTTATTTACAGTATTTGGTGTGTTTTGCGTGTGGCTTTTACATGAATGTATATTTAGATTATATTTATTTATATCTTAATTTATTAAAACCAAACATAGTATTAGTAATTTGAAAAGGCTATTATTATATCAATATCATGATTAAAGAGTGGTACATGTGTATGTGTGTGCGTTTTGTGTCTTAAATTTGTAATATTGATATGTATAACGTTTCAATCTTAAAAACATCCTCGTTAAATGAAATAATGATAAATGATAAATATATATCAAAGGGAGGTGTGTGCAAGGCTACATTGATATTTAGGAACATTAATTAATAATAATGATGTTGTTGAATAAATTATTTTTATTTGATTTAAATTTGATTTCAATGTGCTTTTTTGTATTTCCTTGGTTATTAATCCGAGAAAACTTGATTTAAGCAGAGACTTCAATTTAAATTTTTTTCTTTAATTAACCAAATCCGGTTTCATCTATTATGCACAATCGGAACACCTCGCCTCGGTCTGTTTCGAAGGGTTCTGATATATGGTGCACTTGTTTAGCATGCTCCGAGTTTTCGTTCGAGGAATTTTCGTATCCTGATACTTATGGACTATAAATTTCAACAATTACAATACGATGTTAATTTCATCTTGAGATATGCTAGTTACACCAGTCATTTCTAAATATTTGACACTTTGAGACCAGTACAATTCGGTGCCAAGACATAGACCTATCGACACAGTCAATCAAATGCGCCTTAATCTAAGGTCAAGGCCAACTTCGCACAAGGAAAAGTTGTGGATACTTACTGCTCAATTTGTAGAAGTGTTGCTTCGTGTTCACGTCGTCTGTAAAAGTGATAAATCGTCGAGCAAGTCTTGCTATTGCTGCTGATACTTTATGTACACAACGACATACCGATGCCTCGGACAAACCCACGGAATCGCCGATGAGACGAAAGAAGGACCCAGTAGCGTAAAACCTTAACGCTACTAACAACTGCAAAATTGGCGAGATAGCTTTGCTACGCGTAGTTGCAGTCTCAAGCTTCGGGCGTATCAGATTTAAAATAAATAAGATACTTTGAAACGAAAATCTGTATCGTTCCCGATATTCCCTATCACAGAATGAATTAAGCCTGAAGCGCGGTCTGAACCTACGACAATCCCGGCGCATTCGTCGTCTCCTTAACGCGTAAGCGATCGCCATCTTGGATTTGAGACTGCACTTGAGCCGTCTCAAATATTTGAGAAAAAACTCAAAAGTTGAGTTGAGATTTTCTGGGTAAGTACTTTGTGAAAGCCAAGTTGAGAAAATACTCAAATTTGAGATCGAGTTTGAGTTCAAATCTCAATTTGAGCTCAAATCTCAGTTTGAGATGTTTTGTGCAAGCGGGTCCTGGACTTGTCAATAATAAATTGTGTGAAGTTATTAGAAATTGATATTTTACTAAACCACCCACTTCTGGAGATATTAATTTAAATGATACTAAAATGGCAGTAAGTGATTAAGTTTGGATGAGCTCTTGGAGCTGTCATATTAGACAGTATAAAGTGTTTTTGTCTCCAGATAAACACAACAATTACGAGAATAAAAAGATCTTATATATAATGTGGATTATATCAAATGTAATGAACACATTTTCTAATAAGGCTTTTGGTGAAATCAGTCAACAGCAATACATTTCCAAGTTTAAAAACATTACATAATGATAACTCCAAGGCAGAGTATGCCGAGAGGGTGGTGGCAGGTATAAAGCCGTGGTTCTACCATGTGATCTACAACGGGCTGTCGAGAACGAGGCCACAGGAGGAAAGAACGCGACTGACTGATCTCTACTTCGATAGGATGAGGGCATTTGCCCATGACAACCATGGCGGCAAGACTCAAATACCATTGGTTGAGACGGTTGTCAGGAAACGCCTCTAACGGGATTGTATTAAAAGCATAATATCATAATCAGTTCCTACATAATATTTTTTTCTTTTTTTCTTTTTATAAAACATCCTTGTAAATTATAGAAATAAAGCCGATGTGAATACCTTTCTAGCATCATTTATTTTTCAGTAAACAAGATCAAAAGATGTGTTTTACAACAAGAAATCTCAGAGGAATCTTGGTACGCATCATCATTGAATCTTTATTTGGTCGATGTATTAGTTGTTAATCTCTTTATTTTCCTTTTAGTCTCTAATCATTTGAAAACGGTGACTCCGGAACCTCATATGAAATTTGAGAAAAATACAATCAGAAAAATGGCCACCTTTCAACAACTTTATTGTCTAAGAAGCACTTGGATTTGGCATCAGGCAAAACCTATATTTACCATCTCCAAATAACTGTAGTAATTTTAGTGTGTTAGTATTGTTTTAATTATGTATTCTGATTTATAGACATCGTAACAGAAATATATATTTGTTTCACAACAACCGTGTGTTGGTGAGGTACCGAGGTTTAAGTATTAAAATGGCCATGGGAAATAATAGGGTAAATTAGTTAGTTTATGAGTTTGGATCTTGATTGGTTAAAAAATTTAGCATACAAGTAATATTTTGTTTGTTTCATCTCTAAGGTTACAGGTACAAGTTGGACAATCTCTCAAATGATCATGAAAAAGGTCCTAGTTCACAATGCTGGCTACATTTCTAAGCTGGCATAAAATGATATTCATAGTTCGGACAACCATCGTTTACAAAGCTATTTGTTGCATCAGATGCTGTTTTATTGTTATTTTAATAATGCAGGAGAATTTACATTGGTAAACATTTAGAGGATATTCTCTTAATGTGCAAGGAAAATAGGCGCTGCAATAGGTTTCTGCTCTTCCTATAGAAATATTAAAATATCTAGTCATCCTTAGCGGATATCTTTTGTTTCTATATCATTTATATAGTTTGCTCTTGGATATCATCTGCAAACAATTTTAGGTCATTGATGACAACTACAACTAGTTTGAACAACCTCATCAGGACCAGAGGGTTTCTTTTCGTTCAAAGTGGAAAGTTGATATTGAAGAGAAGCAAGCATTCAGGCATTCTGCTCTAAGAAAAGAATACTCTTTCAGAGGGCTTGGCTATTTTCGAACATTTAGTGACGATTCAAGTTTCATATGACAATGGGTTTTTTTGGTCTACTTACATAAAGTTTCATTAGGAATCTGATAATGGTGGGCTAATAACACAAGAATATCATCCCGGTTTTAATAAAAGTTATGAAGAATTAAAGTATCATCATTAGATCATATATTCCATCATTCAACATATTTTTGTCGTAGTTTATGTGTTAAGAAAACATAAAGAGGCTTCAACTGTCTTGTCCTTGGAAAGAATTTCAATTCACTCAACACATACTGTTTTGTACAATCCCAAGAGAATGCTGGGAAGTGCAATGTCTGAAATCATCATGATAAAGGCACCAGTTAGAAAAACACACGTATTTCACACTAATCAAAATTCTACAATGTATAAAAGTGTTTGTTTGATATCCCTAACATCACAGTCCTTGAAGGGTGAAAACAGATGTATTTTGTTCGTAGCATCATTGACAAGGCAGCAAGCATTATATTTTGTTCTGAAAATAGTTCGGAATACTCAAAGATGCAAGGGATCCCTGGTGGATCTTGGAGCCAACCCATGAATGATCTTTATTGGTCCCATGTCTGTCTAGTCTTCTCTCTACTTTTGCCTTTTTCCTCTTGACAACATGATAACATGAACTAGTGAAACCTATATGTGAAGTTTGAGGAATATCCCTCCAGTACTTGTTAAGAAGTAGTGCTAACAAATTTTAATTGTCAAATCCAAGATTGCTGACATTTTGTTTTTCTGATCAAATATCTAAAATGAATTGGCAAAGGGACCAAGGCGAACCTACACATGAAGTTTGAAAAAATAGCAATAAGAAGGATTGTTGACGGATGGACAGACAACAGATGTACCACGGACGCCGGGCGATTTGAATAGCTCACCGTCTGATGATGGCGGGCTAAATATAGGTCACTGTTTTTCTTTTTTTTTTTTTATCTTAAACTGATGTCTTCAAACATATAAAGCGTAAATCATAATACTAAATTACAACCAAATACTTCTCGTGAGGAGTTAATGTGTTGTCAGTAGTTTTGTGTAGAATTTCCGGTCCCATCCTGAACTTATCAGGATTTAAAGTAAAAAAGGCAACATTTTGATTCCCCTAAAAGTTTCAAATGAATATGTCCTCGCCAGAGTAAGCGATGATAGCTATAGGTGGACATCTCCTAGAGCGTTATTTTAACAATTTTTAGTATAATTGATGCTAAATATCGCAAATATATAAAGAAACAGAAACAAGAGATCCCAGATGGATCTTGGCGTCCACTTTTGAATTATCCATATCAGTCAAATAATAAGACTGATCTTTTCTCTTCTTTTACTTTTCCTGCAAAAAAATTTAAAAAATAACTTGATGTAACACGATATAGCATGAAGAACCTGGAATTGTCAAATAAAAGATGGCTGCCTGTCAACCATATTGTTTTTTGATCGGTTCCAAAATGCAATATGAACAATTAGGGACCAAGGGGGAATTACATATGAAATATGGGAAAGATCCCTTTAGGAATTTCTGATGATGGTGGGCTAAACAACAAAAGTGCAATCAATGATTGCGAAGCTCAACGGTGGCAGTGATCACACTATGCACTCATTTTTAGCTCACCGGTTACGAGTAATGCTGTACCCCCGGCGCCCGCGTCGGCGTCCCATCCCACGTGCACTCCACTTAAGTTTTTGGGATCAGTTTTTGGAAAACTTCCAAAACTTTGTAGCCCTTTACACAAGCATGCAACAGTCCCAATATCAACTCTCTAAGACTCTTGGTTACAAAGAAGAAGAATTTTAAAGATTTCAGCCTATTTGGTCCCTGTGACCTTGAATGAAGGTCAAGGTCATTCATTTGAACGAATTTGGTAGCCGTTCATCCAGCATGCTACAGACCCAATATCAAGTCCCTGGGTCTCTTCGTTAATGAGAAGAAGTCGTTTAAAGATGTCAGCCTATCTGATCCCTGTGACCTTGAATAAAGGTCAATGTCATTCATTTGAACAAACTTTGTAGCCCTTCACCAGAGAATGCTACAGACCCAATTTCAAGGTTCTGGGTCTTTTAGTTATTGAGAAGAAGTTGTTTAGAAGATTTTAGCATATTTGACCCGTATGACCTTAAATTAAGGTCAAGGTCATTCGTTTAAACAAACTTTGTAGCGCTTTACACAAGCATGCAACAGCCCCAATATCAACTCCCTAAGACTCTTGGTTACTGAGAAGAAGTATTTTAAAGATTTCAGCCTATTTGGTACCTGTGACCTTGAATGAATGTCAAGGTCATTCATTGGAACGAATTTGGTAGCCGTTCATCCAGCATGCTACAAGCCTAATAGCAACTCCCCGGGTCTCTTGGTTATTGAGAAGAAGTCGTTTAAAGATTTCAGCCCATTTGATCGCTGTGTCCTTGAATGAAGGTCAATGTCATTCACTTGAACAAACTTTGTAACCCTTCACCAGAGCATGCTACAGACCCAATATCAAGTCCCTGGGTCTTTTAGTTATTGAGAAGAAGTTGTTTAGAAGATTTTGGCATATTTGACCCGTATGACCTTAAATGAAGGTCAAGGTCATTCATTTGAACAAACTTTGTAGCCCTTTACACAGGCATACAACAGCCCGAATATCAACTCCCTAAGACTTTTGGTTACAAAGAAGAAGTATTTTAAAGATTTCAGCCTATTTGGTACCTGTGACCTTGAATGAATGTCAAGGTCATTCATTTGAACGAATTTGGTAGCCGTTCATCCAGCATGCTACCGACCCAATATCAACTCCTCGGGTCTCTTGGTTATTGAGAAGAAGTCGTTTAAACATTTCAGCTTATTTGATCCCTGTGACCTTGAATGAAGGCCAAGGTCATTCATTTGAACAAACTTGTTATCACTTCACTCAAGCTTGCTACAGACCAAATATCAACTCCCTGCGACTCTTGGTTATTGAGAAAAAGTCGTTTAAATATTTTAGAATTTTTTTAACTATGTGACCTTGAATAAAGGTCAGGGTCACTCATTTGAACAAACTTGATAGCACTTCACTCCAGCATGCTACCGACCCAGTATCAACTCCCTGTGACTCCTTGTTATTGAGAAGAAGTAATTTAAAGAGTTCAGCCTATTTGATCCCTTTGACCTTGAGTGAAGGTCAATGTCATTCATTTGACCAAAAACTTGTGTAACGTGCACAGGGGGAACAACGGAGCGGTCACCCATCCAAGAGCTGACCACGCTCGACGTTGCTTAACTTCGGTACACAGAAACGACACTCAACCGCACAGCCATAAAAGCTAGTTATTGGACTATGCAGCTGAAATGCCCATATCCTTGAACCATCACATTACCCCCTTCGCCGATAAGCTTCGTCCCGAAGCTTCCATGGGTTCAACCTGGCATCCTCAGCAAACACAACTGTCCCTCTTGTTGTTATAGCGGTGCCGCCTCATGACCAGACTCCTTGGTCACCAACAAGTCTCCAGGAACATTGTGCTTCCCATGCTGTCCGAGGGCACCCTACAGAATACCAGGCCCGTTCGCTGCCACCAAATTTGTAAAGGATTGGTATAATGACAGAGCAGCTTGTAACTCAGTGAGCGGAATGCTACCATCGCCAGAGGTCTGGGATCGCCGCTAACAGCAGAACGTGGGTTTGGCGCGGACGCCGGGAAATTGGGGGCGCAAGGGGTGACGCGGACGCCGCGATTTGGCGGAAGGTTGCCAGGGCGCCGGTGACGGTACTGCGGGACGGGCGAGGGCAGACAGACGACAACGGCGATGTTGGTACCTCCTCACTGAGTTGCGTATTACATTTTATAGCAATATCAATTGGCACTGTTATTAACGCCGGCGTAGCGCCCGCGAACGCCAATATTACGCCAGTTAGTGCAGGACGCATTTTCGACCAAATATATTTATATTCCCAAGAGCCGTACTCCCAATATTATTGTAGTGTGTGTCATTGAAATGTCCAAAGACATAAAAATAAATTTATGTGCGTAGACAACTGTTTTTGTTAGATATATAATTAATTAAGGCGCAACTACTAGAAACGCCAACTTGGCAGGGAGACGCCTCGAGGAGCGGAAAAAGACCTCAAAATATCTAAACGGAAACGGAAGGCAATCCTTTACACTTGGTAGCATTTCACCCCAGCATGCTACAGACCCAATATCAACTCCCTGGGGCTCTTGGTTAATAAGAAGAAGTCATTTAAAGATTTCAGCCTATCTGATCCCTGTGACCTTGAATAAAGGTCAATATCATTCATTTGAACAAACTTTGTAGCCCTTCACCCCAGCATGCAACAGACCCAATATCAAGTCGCTTGGACTCTTGGTTAATGAGAAGAAGTCGTTAAAATATTTCAGCCTATCTGATCCCTGTGACCTTGAATAAAGGTCAATATCATTCATTTGAATAAACTTGTAGCCCTTCACCCCAACATGCTGCAGGCCCCATATTAAGTCTCTATGCCTTTTGGTTATTGAGAAGAAGTTGTTTAAATGGAAAAGTTGACGCCGGACGGACGATGGATGCCGCGCCAAGGCATAAGCTCACTTGCCCTTTCGGGCATGTGAGCTAAGAAAGAATACAGATAAGTCATGGTTTGATAATGAATGTACAACGGCACATACGGAATTTAACAAAGATAAAACCGCATATAAACGTGTGAAATCAACGTACATATAACAACTATGACGAAAGTGACCATATACTTAATAGTACAATATCGATTAAGATCAATTGAAAAATATTAAGGCAACCGGAGTAGACAAAATTTGAATGAATAGATCAAAAACTGGTCAACCGATTAATATCAATGTATTGTAAACTATTTAAACTTATATCTTATACTGTCTAATACCAGAAAATTGGGCAATTGGTGTGATCAAACCTATTTATAAAAATAAAGGAAATCCTGATGACCTCGACAACTACAGGGCTGTTACTTTGATAATCTGTCTAGGAAAATTATTCACATGTATAATCAATAACATACCTAATAACTAAAAATCAGGCTTTCTATTTTCTAAGAAATGTTTAAACCAGATGAAAAGTCTCCCTTTAATACCATATAATTGTAATTTATGTAAAAGACCTCTATGCCAAACTCTGTCAAACGCCTTGCTTATAACACAAAATACAAATCGTAAATCTTTACACTGATCAAGGCATTGAACTATATTATGATAAATTGATAAAAGCTGATTGACCGTAGAATCATTCAACATGAAGCCTGACTGATGTTTGGAAATAATGTTATAATCTAAAAGGTAATTGAAAACATATTTAAAAATTATTAAGTTGCTAAAACATGATGTGATAGATATTGGTCTATAATTTGTTACATCATTTATGAGGTCTTTCCCTTTGTAAATAGCACTTATATTAGCAGTTTTCCAAGAAAGGGGGATAACTCCACTTTGAATTGTTTTATTAAAAAGTAAAGTCAGTGGGAGAGTGAGAGAAGATTCCATTTTTTTTATTATTATTTTAGGTACTATGCCATCAGGTCCTGCTGGTTTTTTCCCATTTAAAAGAAAAATTTGATCTCTGATGTCTTGCTCTGTAATTAATATGTTTTCTATATGA